>NW_004955585.1:262897-443599 GCF_000276665.1 Chinchilla lanigera
CTCTCTCTCTCTCTCTCTCTCTCTCTCTCTCTCTCTCTCTCTCTCTCTCTCTCTCTCTCTCTCTGGGAATTGAACATAGGACCTTTTGCACTGAACTACATCACTAACACCCAACACACACTTTGAGACAGGGTATGAATAAAGCACAAATTTGCCCAGGCTGGGCTCTAAGTTCTCATCCTCCTGACTCAACATACCAGAGGACTGGGGTTACAGGAGCGTGTCATTGCACCTGACCAGAACAGTCTCGTAAACTTATAGGTAAACTCAGCAGTCTCAAACAGCAGCTTCAACTAGTCACTTTAGATCTCCACAATTTTTTTATTTTTGCACATAGGCAAACACTCCCATGCACACACAGCAATTCTAACTTCACCTGGGAAATAATGCTCCTATCATTAATTACAGTAACAATACAGATTTTCTGTTATTAACATTGCCACAGCAGCTTTCTTCTCTGAGCGTGTGGGGAGAGAGAAACATGTTTCTCCTCGAGTCTTCTTTCTTTGAGTGACTTACACCATGTATTCACATACTTTCATGTGCCCAATACATGGACATTACCATTTCCCCTGCCTCACCCTCTGCATTACTTTTCTCTTGTTGCTGAGATAAAATTCCCGATACCCAAAGTTACGAGGAGAAAGGTTTATTTGCTCCACAGTTTGTAGAGGTTTCAGTGCTGGCTTCAAGGCAAAGTGGCATGGCAGACAGGCATTGTAGAGAACAGTTCATAGCAGACAGAAGGTAGCAAAGCAAACAAGAGGGACAAGACAAGCCTCTACCAGGATTAGGGTGGTGCCAATCCACTCAGAGGGCTGTTTTAGTAATACTGGGATTAAGATCCCAGTATTGCACCATGAATCAATCATATACTCTAGATCCAGCCACTTCTGAAAAAGCCCCACCTACGACTGCATGAGGCTTTAGGGTGACATCTTGATACAAGCTATAACACCCTTTTTTCCTTACCTCCATAGTCAATGCACTACTAAGTCCTATCTGTTCTAGCACTAAAATACATATCCCCAATCCATCCACTTCTAGCACTAAAATACATATCCTCAATCCCATTGGCACCACCTACCAATCTAACCAAAACTATCATCATCTCTTGTCAGTAACTGAACAGTCCCCTAATTGGTTCTTTGACATTTGCTTTTGCTGATTATTCTACATTTCACTTTCCATAGAATAGCCAAAATTATTTTTCTAATGCTTAAAACCTTAAATTATTTTAGAGTTAAATTCCAAATCCTTGATATAACTTGACAGTGTCAACTTGATCTGGTTCCTACCACTATCCATCCTCATCTTGTCCTACTATGACAGTTAACTGATGTGTCAACTTGAGTGAGAAACACCAATGGGGAGGGCAGAGTGTGGAGCTGTGAGCATGAAACCAAAGGTGCAATGAACACCCCAGAAGTTTGGATAAGCCAGGAACTTGGATCATCTAAGGAAAGCTGCAAGGAGGGAACAAAGAAGTCTGAAGAGAGAATCCATGGGAGCTGCAACCAATAGCAGTGCTATAGGGGCAGAGGCAAACAAGCCCTTTGGAGTTACACATCTTGCCATATATTGCCATGGATGCTGCGTGTGGATCTATGGGAATTAATGTTTGCCTGCTGGCTGGCCTTGCTTTGGTCCCATTTCTTTGTATTCCCCTATCTGTACCTTTTGGAATGGAAATGTGTATCTTGCACCATTGCACGTTGGAAGTGTTTAACTTTGCTTTCATTTGTACAGGAACGTGCAGCTAAGAGTTTGTGTTAAATCTCAGAGGAGACTTTGGACTTGGACTTTTCAGCAATGCTGAATCTGTTAGGCTCTTGGCAACTCTTGGAGGTGGACTAAATGCCTTTCACCAAAAGGTATGTGCATGAGTCTTGGTGGGGGCAAGGGTGAAATGTTATGGTTTGTATCTAGATGTCTCTCCAAAGCCTCATGTGATCATAGGCGGGGTTTTGGAGAGTGACTGGAGCATGGATAAGCAATATTGGTTTAGTCCACTGATTGGTTTAGCACAGTTCTGGATGTGCATGACAGACTTACTGAAGAGGGAAGATCCACTCTGGGTGTGAGTGGCACCAACAGATAGGCTTGTAGCCTGGGTGGAATAAAAACAGGAAGAAGAAGGAAGCCACGGGGCTTCCTGCCTGTCATGCCATGGACTATTTCTCCTGTGCCATAACACACTGCCTTGAAATGAATCAATTATTGACTGAAATCTCTACAAACTGTGAGCCAAAATAAACCCTTCCCCCTTGTAGTGAACTGACAGCTGGTGGTCAGCTTATACCCCCAGCTGAACTGAATAAGCATGGTGCTGGTTGTGGGAGGCCCACTTGAGGACTGTTGGCAGCAGCATAAGAGGCAGAACTGGAGAAGGAGAAGTGAGGCTGCCGGGAACAAAAAAACGCTGTTGGGAAATGAGGAAGGTTGTTGGGAGCTGGTAGAAGCTGTAAGGAACTGTTAGTTCTGTTGTAGGAGTTCATCATGCTGGCTTTCCTGATGAACTTGGCTGTTTGCATCCTCTGAGGAGCTTGGGACCCTGTTGGCACTGAACATAGCTTCAATTCACTTTGGGGGAGCTCTGGTGCTCACTTTGAGCATCGCTTCCTGGCACCAGAGGGGAAGATGGTGCATTGCCAGTCTCCTGGAGAAGCTTGCTGTTTTGGCTTTCCTGATGGGAACTCAGCCAGCCTGATCGTTGGAGGAGCTCGGGACCTCACTGTTGCTGAGGGTGGCTGTGGTACTTTTCAGGGGACCTCTGCTTCTTATTTTGAGCATTGCTTCCTGGCTGCAGTGCAGATCCCTCAGCCTGCTGGCACAGATCCTTCATCCCGCTGGCACAGACTTCCTAGATTCCACCACTGACCTTTGAGTCTTCCCAGTGCAGATCCGTGAAACAGGCCTGCGTGAGGTATTCTTATGGGCTCTGGGCCTGCAGCTGAACTCGTTGGAGGCATTGTTATGAGCTCTAGGTCTTCAGAGGGACTCACACAGGACATTATCGTGGGATCCAGGACTTCAGCTGGATTCTTTGGTCCTTAGTGTGTGGACAGATTTCCTGCACTCTCTTGTATGATTCTTTGGGTGACTATTATAAATAATCTTATAAAATATGTGTCCTGTGTTATACTGTTTCCCCTTAGAAAAAAAACCCAAACCAACATACCCCTTTAACTATTGGGTATTGAATATTTTGTCCCAGCAACTAGAAAGTAACTAACACATCTACTCTCATGTTCATTCATCGATCACTTTTGGTATATGGGCATGTTTAGGCATATGCCCTGTGTATTTTATCCTCAGAGCTTGTGCCTTGGGTTCTTCCCTTGGCCTGGACAACTTATTCCCTTGGCCTTTGCACATGCTTCTGACTCCTTTGTGCCATTCACATCTTAGGCCAAGTGTCATGTGCTCAGTAATAATTTTTGGTCCCTGGGTCAAAATTAGTTCTAATCCCCACTGTTAGTTCTGCGCCCCACTATCGTGTTGCTCTGTTTACATTCTCCAGAAATTTATTTTGTGAAGTGCTAGGGATTGGGCCAGGGATGTAGCTCAGGGGCACAGTGCCTGCCCAGCAAGCATGAAATCATGAGTTCAATTCCCAGTAGAAAAAGAAAAAGTAATGGTGCTTGAACCTAGGGTCTTTTCACTGAGCTACATCCCCAGACCAATTTTTATTTAATATTAAAAATTTTTTATCAGTACATGTTTACAATACATAATGATTATATTCATCGCTTTCCCCTTTTCTCCCTCCAACCTCCCTCTGTCTCTTGGTCCCTTTCTCATTTAAGAAAGATCTATCTCCCTGCTTCCTGTTTTCTTTTATTTTGTTCTTTATTTATACTTCGGATTTTCATGTAAGAGAAGCCATGGAATATTTATCCTTGTGTGTCTGATTTATTTCACTTAGTATTATGGTCTCAAGGTGCATTCATTTACCTGTGAATTCCAGTTTATCCTTCTATATGGCACAGTAGTATCCCATTGTTTATATATACTGCATTTTCTTTATCCATTCATGTGTTGATGGACATACAGGCTGCTTCCAAGATTTAGCTATTATAAAATGTGCTGCTATAGTCAATTGCTATGTGTATTGCTATAATATGATCTCTTTAACTCTCTTGTGAAGATTCATGTAAGGATGAGAGTTGGATCAAATGAAATTTCTAGTTTCATTTTTTTGAGGACTCTTAAATCACTAAATTGCCCAGACTGGACTCCAGCTTGTGAACTTCCTGTGTCAGCCTCTCAGAATAGTGGGATTAGAGGCCAGCACCATCACACTTGGTATTTAAAGAACTTTTTTTATTATTTGTTCTGTAATTATTTTTCTGACTTCTTTCTTACTAGAATGTAAGAACCATGAAAGCAAGCACTTTGTTGATCCTGAGAAAAAAACCTCTTCAAAACAAACTAACAGTAACTATTTTGTAGCAATAAATGCCAAGCACTATGTTTATTAAACCTTGCAGAGGGTGGTGGCGCACGGCTGTAATTCCAGCATTCCGGAGGCTGAGGCAGGAGGAGCCTTGTGAGTTCGAGGCCACTGTGGGCTACAAAGTGAGCTCAAGGCCAGCATGAACTGCACGGCGTGACCTTGTCTCAAGAAAAAAAAAAAAAAAAAAAAACCACCACAAAAAACAAAAAACCCTTAAAAACAATTGTATAGGGGGATTGTGAGCAAGAATTAGTTTATTGCATAGTTCACAGTTCAGTGCAATGAGTCAGGTAAGTGTCTTCAGTCTTGGGATTGCAGCAGGTATTCAGTCATGCGGTTGCAAGTCGTCTGTGTGTTTTCAATCGTTTAGGTTCCAAGAGTCTGGTATTCAATCATGCAGGTTCCAAGAGTTGCAAGTTCCAGATATGACTGTTCAATCAAGTGGTTCTGCTAGCTTTTTAGGTGTCAGAGTCTGGATATTTTATATTCTAATTTGCAAGCAAGGAGAGAGAAAAGGTCAAATAACAGCTGGTGAAGCTTCCACTCTTTCAGGTCAGCCAGGAAAGAGAATGGGTAAAATTGTTTCCAAATTTGGATACAAGACAAGCTGGTTCACACCCAGACTATGGGGGTGGGGCTTTCCCAGGAACCATCCTTAGTTGTGCGCTCTCCTTGGCCGGCGCTCCACTCCCCTGACCCAATGGAAGGGCAGCGGGGACGGGGCCAGGCGGATTTTCCTGCAACCCGATAGGAAGCTGCGGTTCTTCCCAAGATTCCCTGCCTTCGGACGACGTCAGAGGTTCTCATAAGGAGACCGCTGGTCCTCCGCCCCACATTCGCGGTCCTGAGGAGGGACAAGACTGAAACCTCTAATGGTTGAGCTCTAGCAGTCACGACCACGTGCGGGAAGAAGTTCCTCAGAGGTAAGTTAAAAGAAGAAGCGCTTGTTTTTAAATTTCTTTTTCTTTTTTTGTACTGGCAATCGAACTCAGACTTCTATTTCGTTTTTGTTGTTGTTGTTTTTTCCTGTACCGGGAATCGAACTGACAACCTTGCGCTAACCAGGCAGGTGCCGTGCCGCTGAGGTAAATCCCCAGCCCAATTGATTAAATGGCCAGATATTTTATTTTATTTATTTAGTTATTTTGTTTTGTTTTTTTCCGGTACAAGGAATCGAACTCACAACGTTGTGCTTGCCAGGCAGGCGCTGTGCCGCTGAGCTAAATCCCAGGCCCAAAGCTTTTTTTTTTGTTTGTTTGTTTTTTTTTCTCCAGTATCGGGAACCGAACTCATGACCTTGAGCTTGCCAAGCAGGCGCTTTGCCGCTGAGCTAAATCCCAGCTCCAAAGCTTTTTTTTTTTGTTTGTTTTTCTCCAGTATCGGGAACCGAACTCATGACCTTGCGCTTGCCAGGCAGGCGCTTTGCCGCTAAGCTAAATGCCCGGCCCGGGAATCGAACTCAGGACCTTGCACTTGCCAGGCAGGTGCTATGCCCCTGAATTATATCGTCGGCCTTTTCTCTTCCAGACAAGGTCTGGCCGGCTGGAATTTGGAATCTTCCTGCCTCAGCCGCCCAGAGTGCTGGGATTACAGGTGTGTGCCACCACGCCCGGCTGAGGCTTGCATTTTCATGAGCCTGCTTTTTCTTTTTATTCCTAATTTAAATTTTTTAAAAAAATTATTTGTACATATTTGAGTTCATGTAGTTTCTTATTACCAGCAAATGTTGTTTTTGGTCTTTGCCCTTTTTTTTCTTTCTCCCTTACTTGAAGTCCTGCTTGTCCTTTAAAGCAGAGCTCTACAATTCTTTAGACTGCCCTACCTGGTTTCCCTGAAAATCTTGTTCTACATTTCCGCCCTAGACTACGTCACCCTCTTTCCGCCTCAAAATTAAGTTCTTCAAGAACGCAAGCTGTGAGACTGAAGCCACGTAATTTCTAAATTTCAGACTTAAGGAAGCTGAATCAGGAAGGTCGCGTCAGGGGCTGGGGATTTAGCTCAGCGGCAAAAGCGCTTGCCTGGCAAGCGCAAGGTCGTGAGTTCGGTTCCCGGTACCGGAGAAAAAACAAAAAAAAAAAAAAAAAAAAAGGAAGGTCGCGTCACGTTTGAGAGGGCAGCCTGGCCTACATAGTGCGTTCAGCCTGGAGTACATGCCTAGACCCTGTCTCAAAAACACCCCATATTTTCTTAAAATATATTTAAAATGTGTTTGTTTGGTGTGTTATGGTATGTTAGTTTAAGTTACAAACGTTGAATCCCGTAGAAAATGGAAAAATGGGCCCCGCCCACATGGTGGTGGAGGTCTGTCTGTAATCAAAGCATTTGGGAGGGTGAGGCCGAAGAGCGCCATGAGTTTAACGCCTGGGGCTAAATAGGAAGTTCCAGGCCAGCCTGAACTGTGTAGTGATATCCTGTTTCAACAAAACAAAACAAAATCAAACAAACAAAACGGGAACAATTTCAAATATTTTACAGAAAATGTGTTATCAAACATTTCTGGCAAAATAAAACATAATCAGGGAAAATTAAGTATGTTTAACCACAGAAAGGTAACATGGAAAAACTTCAGCTACTATTCTTTCTTGAATCTCAATGGTGTTAATTTTTAAAAAGGAAATCTTTTCTATAGAGATAATTTTCTTTTTCTTTTTAATCCTTTTCTTTGGAAACAATTTCAAATTGCAAGATATGAAAAGGAGAAAATGAGCCGTACACTCGTTATACTTTTATATTTTTCATTTATTGATCATCTCTGAAATCCTGTGCAACAAGTTACGTGGCAGGTGCCTGCAATTATTTTTTTCTAAATATACTATTGCTTACTCATGGAAAGATTGCATAATGAATTCTCTTTGCATGACAAATGTGAATATATGTTGTTTTTTTTAACAGTTTACGGTTTAGCTGGGTGTGGTGGCGCACACCTGTAATCCCAGCACTTGGAAGGCTGAGACAGGACGATCCTTGGAATTTTGAGACCAGCCTGGGCTACAAAGTGAGCTCAAGGCCAGCCTGAACTGTATAACGAGACCCTGTCTCAAAAAGACCCCCCCCCAAAAAAATTTACAGTTTAACTGCTTCATGATTAAAGAGATTGGTTTGTGGTGTTCTGTTTTTGAATGGATGAATTGTTAGGATTTAATGTATAAAGTTTCTCAATTTAAGCCGTGTTTTCTAAAGCAGGCATGATGGAACATGCATGTAATCTTATATTCTTGGAGGCTGAGGTGGGAGGATTGCAAATTTGAGCCCAGCCTGGGCAATTTCTTGAGTTAGTGTGACTCTGTCTCAAAATAAAAAAGGGGTTTTGGGATGTAGCTTACTGTGCAGGCGCTGGGTTTAATTCATAGTACTGAAGACAAAAAGGATCTGTTTTCTTTATCAACATTTATTTTATTTTATCTTATTTATTTATTTATTTGGTACCAGGGATCAAACTCGGGACCTTGCGCTTGCCAGGCAGGCACTTGTGCCGCTGAGCTACACCCCTGGCCCTTATTTTATTTTAAAAAGAAGAAAAAAAATTTCAAAGCAATATAGTAGGCAAATAACAATTAATATATTGGTTTTGTTATTTTCAGAGTAGTTACTCAGGGTACAAGATGTAGGCTTGAGATAGTATCCAAACAATATTAGCACAAACCTTTCTTTTCAATGAACTAAGAGAAACTAGCCATATAACTATCTTAGCTATCTTGTTTATATTAGAGTTTCACATATGTTAGTAAATTCTACCTTGTTGATTTGGTTGTTCAGATATTTTCTCTATTTTCCCCTCCCTCACTAGCCTTTCCTATTAAGCTGTGTCCCCAACGCTTCATTCATTAATTAGTTAATTAAAAGCCAGCCAAGGTGGTACCCACCTGTAATCTCTGCATTCTGGGAGCCTGAGGCAGGATGACGGAAGGTTGGAGCCCAGCCTCAGGGATTTCTTGATTTATCAAGATCCTGACTCAAAATGAAAAAATTAGAAGAGCCGGGGGTGCAGCTTAATGTGAAGGCCCTGGGGTCAAAACTCAGCATTGCAAAAGATAAAATCATGTTTTTTTGAGACAGGGCCTCGATGAGTCACTAAATTTTTCAGGCTGGGCTCCAACTTGCAATCCCTCTAGCCTCAGCCCCACAGAATGCTGGGATTGCAGACATGTGCCATCATGTTTGGCCTCCTAGTGGTTTTTGTCTGCTAGATCTGTTTCTTACTGAGAGTGGATTTGGAAAGTTTACTTGAACTGCTTCTGTTTTCTTGTGCCTTTTGTAGTTTTTACTTCATAAAAGTTATTATTATTTGATAATATTCTTACATGCTCCGGTTTCATTCTGCATTGTGCGCTCAGCGTTAAAAACTGTCTTGAATTTGTCTTTTTAGTTTTTGGCTTGAATTTCACGTTGCTGATACCAGGGTATCCTTCTTGCTGTGTTTGGTTTCCATTTCTCTATTTCTCTTTTCTCTTTTCGTGTACCTTTCTCTCTCTGTAGTTAGGGTTTTTTCTTTGTGCATAGATGTGGAAAGCAGTACTGGGGACTGAAGCTAGGGCTTTGCAATTAGCTCCATCTTCAGCCCTTCATTTTTAATTTTATCTTGAAACAGGGTCTTTGTATTACCCAGACTGGCCTTGAATTTGTGGTCTCCCCGTAGCCTCCCAAATGCCTGGGATTACAGACATGTGCCATCCTATCTGGCTAGTTTTGGCTTTTTTGAGTCACTGAGATGTGTTTTTTCTATGCTAGAGTTCGATTTCTTTTTTTTTTTTTTTTTTTTTTTTTTGGTTTTTCTCCGGTACCGGGAACTGAACTCACGACCTTGCGCTTGTCAGGCAGGCGCTTTTGCCACTGAGCTAAATCCCCAGCCCCTAGAGTTTGATTTCACTCAGCAGGTATAGCCCATTCCCGTTTATTTATAGGAATTATATGATCTCAGTTTTCTCATGATTTTTTTTTTTTTTTTGGGTTTTTCTCCAGTACCAGGAACCGAACTCACGACCTTGCACTTGCCAGGCAGGCGCTTTTGCCGCTGAGCTAAATCCCCAGCCCCTTCTCATGATTTTTGTAGTAATAAGATTTTATTATATTTGCTATGTCTGTCTGTAAGATGTGATATTTTTCTTCATACACAAGTGCGTAATATTCAAGAAAGTTTCCATTTTTGTAGTAGTACTTATCTTTCTATTTATACCACTGTAAGTACTCATAGTCTCTTGTTTTCTTCTTTACCTGTTTCTGTTTGATTTTTCAGTTTTCTTAAGTTCCCTTTACCTTCTCCCTTTTGCCTATTCTACTGTATTTCCCCCTCTTCTGTTAGTTATAGTGCTTTTACTTTGTCAAGATATGAATCATTAATGGATGAGTCTTTCTCCTTTCCCCCAAATTTCTTTCATTTTCTAAACCTTTATTATCCATCATCGACTGTTCTGTGCACTTTCTCAAATGTTTAAACATAATCTTTTCACTGAAGTTTTTCAGGTAATGTTTTGCTGGAAGAACTTTATCTTCTAAGAGCACAAGAATTGGCAAACAGTTTCTCTAATGTGCAAGGTAGGAAATACAATTTTGTAGTCTTGGTTAACAAATACTGCTTAGTTCTGTTGTTGAATCAGAAAAGCTGCCGTAGACAGTAAACAAAGGAATGTAGCTGTGTCCCCATAGAATTTTACCTGTGAATGCTGGAAGTTCAATTGCGCATAATTTCCATAGTTCATAAAATGTTAAATCAAAGGAATAATATTTGATACTTGCAGGAAAAGTTTGTTGCCTAGAAAATGCTCAATCCATGCATTCATTTATTTGACCAGGTTTAAGATGTTTCATTTAGCCTTACTTTATATATTGGTTTTGAATATCTGATACCAGTGTAATTGTTTTTTTTTTTTTCTGGTACCGGGACTCGAACTCACGACCTTGCACTTGCCAGGCAGGTGCTGTGCCACCGAGCTAAATCCCCAGCCCCCAGTTGTTTTGTTTCTATATATTACAAGATCCTTTTTGCTGGGAGGCCGTGAAGAATTTGTCTTTTGTTTTTGAAGTGTAATAGTTGAAATAATCTGCATCTTGGTGTTGATCATACATTTTCTATGAATAGGTAGACTTAAGTCTTTTTAATTTGTGCAGAATTTCCTTGGATTATAATCTCAAGTAGTAATTTTGTTCTATTATCTTTTTACAGGAACTGCCGTAATATGAATGATAGTCTGTCTTTGTTCATTTCCATTAATTTCTCCATTACACTTTTGACTTTTGTGATTTTAATTTTATTGGTTATTTTTCTGTTCCTCAATATTCTTCAGTGCCCCTTACTTAGTTTTACTAAGGTTTGTTCTGACTTAGGTACATTGCTTGCTTGTTTGTTTGTTTGTTTGTTTGTTTTTGTGCTAAGTATTCCAGGCTGGCCTTTAAGTCACTATGCAGCCCTGGTTGGCCTCAACCTTGTGAGGATCCTCCTGCCTCAGCCTATGAGTGCTGAGATTACAGGTATGTACCACTATGCCTAGCAAAATGTCTTGTAATTTATTTTTCATTTTTAAAATAATTTTGTCTTTTCGTTTAATTTTTTTCCTAAGTTCAACCAATTCTTTTTAATTTTTGCTAGTATTTTTTTTTTATTTTTTGTTTTTTGATTTTTTTCCAGTACTGGGAATTGAGCTCACGACCTTGTGCTTGCCAGGCAGGCACTGTGCCACTGAGCTAAATCCCCAGCCCCCTTGCTAGTATTTTGTCCTTTGAGGTTCTGATTTGAGGGTTTTTAAAAAAAAGTCTTTGAGTGTTCATTTCTGTATATATAATTCTATTTGCAGTATTTTCTTTTTAGCTTTTTTTTTTTTTTTTGTCTTTTTGAGACAGGGTCTCACTATGCAGTTCAAGCTGGTCTTGAGCTCACTTTGTAGACCAGGCTGAGCTCGAACTCGCAGTGATCCTCCTGCCTCAGCCTCCCAAGTGCTGGGACTACAGGTATGCACCACCACACCTGGCTGTATTTTGTTTTCTTTTCTTTTTTTTTTTTTTTTGGTACCAGGAATCAAACTCAGGACCTTGCGCTTGCCAAGCAGGCCCTTGTGCTGCTGAGCTGTATCCCCGGCCCCCGGCTGTATTTTCTTACATTATTAGTTTTTCTTCTTTTGATTTCTGGTTATTTTTCTATTGTTGAAATTACCTGAGTTAATAGGTATTGAATTTATTAGTCTTGCAATTTTTTCAGAACTTTGTATGAACCTGTTAACCTTTCTGTTTCTCATTTTGTGGTATTGGGTGTTTATAGGATTCCTAGTTCGTAGAGAAACTTCTTTCAGTAATAACCAGATACTTCAGTGTAGATCTATTTGTTTTAGTCAGTTAAAAGGGATTATATGCCTTCTGATTTTGGGGTCTCTTAGTTTACCAGACTCTAAATTTGTGTCTTGCTTCTCCTCTCCTGTTTTCATTTTTTTCCCCCAGGACAAGGAATTTAAACCAGGTCCTTTGCTCTGAGCTCATCCCCAGCCCTTTATAATTTTTTCTATTTTGGTATGTCTCCCTAAATTGCCTTGGATGGGCTCAAACTTGCAAAGCACCTGCCTTAGCCTCCTCGAGTGCTGGGATTATAAGAGTGTGCCAACATGCCGAGCTCCTTCCTTAGAAGAAAAGCAAAAACAGCAAGCAAACAAACAAACAAAAGACATTTTGTCTCCTCAAAGCTGTGAATCTTGAAAAGCTTTAAATTGCATGTACTTGGTTTGTGGGGGAAGTGTGGCACAGAATTGGAACATTTGCTTATGATACACAAGGATATGCAAGGGTTTGGTTCCCTAGTACCAAACAATGAAACAAACAAATAAATAAATAGAAGTAAATTAGAGGTACATTTAAAGTATTTTCTCTGTCATCTGTGTTCTAATTTACCCACATACTTTTTCTTTAAATATTGTCAGCCTGACGATGGATTGATGTTTTCTCAATGGTTTTAGCAAGATTGTTTTCCCTTTCTCTTGTTTGGTTTTTGTGCAGGATTTTGTTACTGGTCATACCATTCTTTTGTGTCTTTGGGAGATGAGACATAGGTGGTTTTGGCTGCCTTCAACTACCTTGAAGACCTTTTTTTTTTTTTTTTTGTCGTACTGGGAATCAAACTCAGGACGTTGTGCTTGCCAGGCAATTTAAAGTCAAGTTTCCTTTTTTAAAAATAAATTAATTAATTAATTTAAAGGCCTTCAGTCCCCACAGAGGGATATGCTTGTTTTATTTTTATTTAATTTATTTAATTTTTGTCTTTTTGAGACAGGTTCTCTCTATGCAGTTCAGGCTGGCCTTGAGCTCCCTTTGTAGCCCAGGCTGGTCTTGAACTCGCAATGATCCTCCTGCCTCAGCCTCTAGATTGCTGGGATTAGAGGTGTGTGCCACCACACCCAGCTTGTTGTTCCTTTTTTTTTTTTTTCTCTTTTTTGAAACAGATGACAATATGTATTTTTTCAGCAACTACCAGTAAAGTGCTTTCGAGGTCAGATACACGTTAATTATTTCAATCTGTGGGAGGTCAAGCCCCACTATATGTGAAAAACCTTGAGAAGCCTTCAACTATTTGAGGACTTCAGCTAGTCTTTTCAAATTCTGGCTATTTGTCCACAGCACCTCAGTCTTTTGAATGCTGTTGGAAACTTTTTGGCAGTGCCAGTATGGGTAATGTGAGGTGTGATGTCGTGTTCAGTTATTGTAGGATTTGTTGAAAAATCTGGTAATGGGAGATGATATACAACTCCCTTGGGTTGTCAGTCAGTTGATAAAAGGTCATTTAATCATTTTAGTCATACTGGGCATGTAACAAGATAAAAATGTTTGCATGCTCCATAGATGGAAAAATATTCTGTTGAAATATTTGTTGTTCTTATATGTAGCAAGAAACATGTTTTTATTATCCCATATCAAACCAGATGAATTTCCTAATGATTTTGACACTGATGGTTCATTGACGATGTATAGTAAATGAGTTGCTTAAACTCATAGCTCATTGGGAACACATGAGCCCCTCCTCAATTAGAGCAGAAATTCCAAGAAAGCAATACAGTTAATGTACTGCTGCAATTTACATATGATTATATTTTAAAGGAATATTTTGAGCTATCTTTTGCAAAAGTAAGACATAGCTGACAATTATGTGTCTTTGAAACTTCTATATTTGATAGATCCCTGGAGTAGAAGCAGAGTAAATTAAATCAAGATTCTTTTGATGTACAAATTACTAAGAATTTCCTTTTGGGAAGTTATATTAGCACTTGTCGCACTTAATTGATGACTCACTTAATAGTCCTGTCCTTTTTTATTTTTGCAGTACTGTGACTTGAACCTGGAGCCTTCAGCCTGAGCTACATCCCCAGCTCTTATATTTTAATCTGAGACACGATCTTGATAAATTGCCCAGGGTGGGATTGAACATTCAAATCTTCCTGCCTCAGCCTTCCAGAACGCTGGGATTATAGATTTATGCCACTGTACTTGGCTAATATTATCTTTTAAAATTTATTAAATCTAGTCTGTAGCTTTAAGGTGCTTGATATCTGCTGTATTTTAGTTGTACATGACCAATTCCGTGTTTAATTTCATTTTCATTGATAAATGACCCCTGATCAAGTTCTCCAAGCCTGACATCCAGGCTTTCTGTTTTTTTTATGATCTCTTGCTACCTTTCTACTGTGTATCCATAAGGCCTTGGACCCCGTGATGTACATCTCTTTCCTGTCCCTCATACCGTCACCTGCTTCAGACTGCATTTGCACCCAAAGCAGCCTGGACTCTGTATTGGCTATTTTAGTAGTGTTCCTGCTGCTGAGGATCCTTTATTTATTTGACTAGCTTTTGTTTTTAAATTTCTGAGACATTCTCATTAAATTCTCCAGGCTGGGCTTGTGACACTCAAATAGGATGCAAAACCATTTCCCATAATGGCAGCTTCCATTCTAGTTGGGAAAAAAAACCCAGAATAATTGGAAATAATTATAAATTATTAATAAGTACATAAACCATAAATAATTTCCAATCGCAAGTACTAAGAAAGATAAAACAATAACATGTGTTAGAAAGTAATGGTGTGGAAGGCAATCTTAGGTATGGTTGCCAGGGAAGATTTCTCTGGGGAGATGACATTTGAGCTGAGACTTAAGTAATCCAAAGAACCAGACTTGGGAAAAGCAGGAGGAAGTGTTTTTCAGACTAAGGGATGAATATGTGCAAAGGCCCTGAGGCTAATAAAAGCTTTATGTGATCAAGGTACTTTGTTTGCTAAAGCTCTTCTGGAACCTGAAGACACTGAGGTAAGAAGGTAGGTAAAGGGTTGTTCTCTGGAAGAAAAAGAAGTGGACATTAGAGAGGGATAAGTGCCATAAATAGAAAGGGAGGGAACAACATAGGGTCTTCCACTCCTACAAAGAAAAGATTAGGATTCACTTTACACATATGAAGAAACTAGGAATCAGAAAATTGAAATTTACATGGGCCATAGGTAAGTGTCAGAATCTTTAGCCACGTCTCTTTGAACCAATGCTGCGCTGTGAGCTTTCTATGTCAGCATTGCCCTCTCTGATCTTCCCATCTTTCTTTGAAGAAACTCCCCTTGCATGTGTCTATATCCATCTTGGAGATCTTTCACCTTTTAAAAATGTATAACCATTGCCCTCAATTCCCTTTCTAAAGGGACATCAGTTTCTACAAGTTCAGGGTTAATCTCTCTGGAACATTTCCCATATACTGCTATATTTAGAAAATGTAGTATTCTTTTATATGGGCTTATTTCACATAAATGCTATTATATACCTTGGATTTTCTGGATCTTGAGGAATATGTTTTGCTTAATCCATCCCCCTATTAATGAGCATTTATATTATTGACAATTTTTAGCTAATATGAAATGCTGAATTTTTTTTACCATACATGTGTGCTGAAGCATCTCTCTGTTAGAAACTAAGAAGTAGGATTGATGGATCTCTCATCCTTACCCTAACTGTGAATTGCTAGGTAGTAGCAGTTATCTTTGTGTAATTTGAGCATAGTGCAGATCCCAGGAGAAGTAACTAGTAGATTGAAATAATTAATGAAAAATCTTAGAAGCATAGTATTCTAACCCCCCCCCCGTGAAATTAATTTTCTGAATTGTCACATACAGACAAACTTGTCCCCTTGAGCAAACCAGAAACTTGGGGCCTCCTGTCATTCTCTACCACTAGTTTGTTTTTGTGTTGTGTTGTTTTTTTTCTGGTACTGAGAATTGAACTCATGACCTCGCACTTGGCAGGCAGGCACTGTGCCACTGAGCTAAATCCCCAGCCCCTCTACCAATAGTTTTTCTGCCCTTGTTTTTCTTTTTTTTTTTTTTTTTTTTTTTTTTTTTTGAGACTGGGTCTCACTGTGTAGTTCAGGCTGGCCTTGAGCTCATTTTGTAGCGCAGGCTATTCTTGAACTCACAATGATCCTCCTCCCTCAGCCTCCCGAGTGCTGGGATTACAGGAGTGCACCACCGTGCCCAGCTGTTTTTCTCTTTTTGTCATCATCCTACAGCATACCTAATCCCTAATGCTAACCGACTCTTGTATATTCCACTTCCTTTTTGCTTAGGCTGGGAACAGTTGAAAATGAACAACTGACCTTTAATGCAAATATTCATGCATTTAACACATACTTTATCACAGCAGCAGTTTTGTATTGCCCCAACTTTTCAAGATAGACTTAGATAATTTCCACTGCATATGCTGAGTTGTCTGTACTTCTGTTATATTCACATTCTGCAAAAATAATTAGATTGATGACTGGAAAATAATATGTTAGTAATAGTAATGGCAGTGATTGTACTCTATAGAAGATAAATCTTTTTTTTTTTTTTTTTTTTTGGTTTTTTCCGGTACCGGGAACCGAACTCACGACCTTGCGCTTGCCAGGCAGGCGCTTTTGCCGCTGAGCTAAATCCCCAGCCCCTATAGAAGATAAATCTTAAGATAATTTTTAAAGACCCCGCATGGTGGCGCACTCCTGTAATTCCAGTACTCAGGATGCTGAGTCAGGAGGATCATTGCGAGTTTCAGACCAGCCTGGGCTACAAAGTGAGCTCAGGCCTGAACTGCATAGAGAGATCCTGTCTCAAAAAGACAAAAAAAATACATTTTTAAAATGTAGCTTTATATGTTTTATAAGCCTCTGAGAAGGAAGCTTAGTGCTATGGAGGTTCATTTATATTTTTCAAAGTCACACAGCTAAGAAGAGTAAGAGCTACATTTGGTGTGGTGTCTGAGTTACAAGCCTGTGTTCAGTCCATCATATTGCTTTCTCTTTCCTGCTTTTCCTATAGGTAGAAACAACTTATTTCCTATTTACCTGAATTTACCTAGCATTTAACCTCATGAAGACAGTGCAAGATTTGTGCAGTGAGAATCATAGGACCTTGAAGAAACGGAAGAAGACACTAAAAGATGTGATGGTAAGGAACCCCCCACCACCATATTCAGGAATTGACAAAATTAATATTGTTAAAATGGCCATATATTAAAAGCAGTCAGAGTGTATTATTTTACTTATTGAGCTTTTCATTTCCATGATTTCAGTTGGGTCGTTTTTCCAGTGTGTTTGACTCTCTGTTGAATTGCTCTTTTACATCCTCCAATCTTTCTTAACTCATTCAGCTGTTATTTATGACCTTTCTGACTCAGTGATCAATTGTAATACTATTCGTTTGAATTCTATATTTCAACATCTCATCCACTTTGGTATATTTGGAATCCGTTACCAGGGAGTTAAGAACTCTTGGAGGAGTCATATTACCTTGTTTTTCCATATTTCTTACATTTCTCTGTTGAGATTTGCACATCTGTTGTGATGTAAATCTTCTGAGGGCCTTCTTAGGAAGTAGCTTGCCTTGACAGCGTGTCCTGGTTTGCTGTGTAATACAGAATTTAATTCCAAATATGCGTAGTAGTCTAGTTTTCCTGCGGCTTCTCTGGCTATGCTTGGTGGCTTTTGACAGTGTGTACTGTGTCAGAACCTGAGGGACCTGCTTCCCGCTCGCTGTCACGAAGGAGCTCTGCCTGATAATTCCGACAGGTTTGTGAGAGCCAGCAGAGTATATGGGGTGTGCCCTCTGTGGCTATTGGCCCGTCCTGTCTTGTCAGCAATGTGCTTGCTGTCTGCAGCGGTACGGACAAGGTTGTGGCTGGGGTAAGGTACCGTTTCTCTTCCTGGGCTCTGGATGTAGCTCAGCAGCAGAGCACTCAGCCAACATGCTTGAGGTGTTGAGTCGATTCCCAGGTCTACTCAGAAGGAAGGCAACAAACAGCAGTAACAACCTCAGCATACAAATAAACCAGGTAATGAAATGCAGTAACAACCGATTAAAAGGAGCAACAACCACGATACCAACTGAAAAGAAAAGGCTAAAACAGTGGAATAAATGAAAAAGCACTGAAAAGTAAAAATAATTTTAGTTTTTCAGTTTGCTAAGTGGTGGTTTGGGCTTGATTTTTACCAGTGTATAGTTGCAATACATCATAAGGGTTGGGATAGATAGATAGATAGATAGATAGATAGGGATATAAAACATATCTTGGTCATTTTCAATCTCATTAAAAAATCCCCTTCCCCACCCCTTTTCCTGTTCCCAGCAAGTCTGCCTTTTTGTTTCCTATCATCTGTCCCATGTTGTAGTCTTTTATTTATGTTTCTCATATAAGAGAAACCATATGATATTTAACTTTACATGCCTTATTTCACTTAACATTATGGGCTCAAGTTCCATCCATTTTCTTGCCATTGACAAGATTTCATGGCTGAATAAAATTCCATTGTGTATATATGCCACATTTTCTTTATCCATTTGTCTGCTAATGGACATCTAGGCTGTTTCCAGAGCTTAGCTATTGTGAGTTATGCTGCTATAAACTTGGGTACCCATGTCTAGTAAGATATCTTTAACTCTTTTAGCGCTATGTATCCAGGAGAAGTATGGCTGGGTCAAATGCAATCTGTATTTTTAGGTTTTTTGTTTTTGATTTTGTTTTTTGAGACAGGGTCTTGCTGTGTACTTTGGGCTGGTCTGGAAATTACTCTGTTGCCCAGGCTGGCTTTGAACTCACTGCGATCCTTCTGCCTCATCCAAGTGCTGGATTTATAGGTGTGTACCCCCATGCCCCACTTATTTTTAGTTTTTTTGAGAAATCTCCACACTGGTTTCCATAGTGTTTGTGCTAGTTTACATTCCCACTAACAGTATAGAAGGGTTCTTTTCCTCCACATTTTTGCCTGCATTTGTTCGTTTGTTGCTCTTTTTTTTCTTTTTGATTTTTTGAAACATGGTCTTGTTATGCAGTTCAGGCTGGCCTCGAACTTGCTGTGTAGCCCAGGCTGTCCTCAAACTCAGGAGGATCCTCCTGCTTCAGCTCCGAAAGTGCTGTGATTACAGGCCTGCACCATGATGCCCAGCTGCATTTTGTTTTTCTGATGATAGTCATTCTGACCAGAATAAGATAGAATGTCGGAGTTGTTTTTGATTTTCATTTCTCTAATGGTTAAAGATGATTTTAAAAATGACTATGATCATCCTTAAAAGGGAAAATGAGACAGGAGAGGTGACCTATTAAAATGTAATAAATTATGAAGATAAAAGTAAAAACATAACAAACCTAACACAATCAAAATCATAAAAGTTCAGCTAGAAGAAGAGAAAAAAATGTCAGCAATTCCTCTTAGCTGAGGTGTTCGGCTCGGAGACACTTCCAGAGTGTGCACACTGACTCCAGAGCTGGCAGTCTATGTGCCCGGTGGCAGTGTTATTGTCTGACCCAGCTTGGGCATTATGTGGACTACTCTGGGCAGGTGTATTCAGCCCCAGGACATAATATATGCCAAATGTCCAAGCTACAGCGTTCAAGAAAGAATTTTCCTTTCTTACATATACTCTTTATAGACTGTGCTTGACTGAAAAACAAAGAAAATAGGCAACTGGAAAGTACAGAATTTTACTTTCTATTCAGGTTGTCTGAGTTACATAGTAACCTTTGAAGAGGGACAGGCAAGCTGCCCCCAGGCCACATTTACCCCATCAGCCTGGTTTTGTAAATACCATTTTATTGAAACTCCAAACCCTCATTTGTTTATAGTATTATCTGTGACTGCTTTCTTGCCACAGTAGCAGGATTGAGAAGTTAAACAGAGACATTTTATGGGTTCAAAAGCCTAAACTATTTATTCTCTGGCCTTTTCCAGATACAGTTTACTGATCCCTTCCCTATAGGTAGGAAACAGTAATCCAATGACTGTTCCCGGAAGGCATGGATTAGTGTACGCCCTTTTGTCCTCTCCTCTGTCTCCTGCCTCTAATCCATCATCTATATCACTGTCAGAAGAATCTTAAGACAAAGGAAATAATACTGCATACGATTCTTGTTTTGGCAGAGATCCTCTGTATGTTTGTATGACTTTCAATACCCCCCGTCGTCGCACTTCTACCAAACTGATTCCTCAGAACAGTGTCTGCTTCAGGTATGTTAGAAGTCCGAATGTTCCTTACATGTTCTGTGGTGAGGTCCCCTCTCTGACCATTTGCCTAAACTGCTTTTCCTCTTAGAATGTACTCCCTGTCAAGATGATACATCTTGAAATCTTGTAAGATTCAACTCCAGAATCTTACTTCTATATACGTCTCCTTAGCAGTCTCTCAGCTCTGAGGACCATTCTTGTGACATGGTTTCTCCTAGCCTTACAGATGCCAATCAATAGTTTTTCCTTGGGTAATTCTCTCATCTTCCTTCACAGTTGTCTTTTAAGTAGATGAAAACAATGTATCATTCTATCTACTCTGTCACTGCCCTAAACAAGTGGAAAAGGAATGTCGATTTTCACTTGGAGATATTTTAGTGACAAAAACTAGTTAGTATTTTTCTAGAAAAGAGGAACACACTGTGAGGAAAAAAGTCCTGTCAACCTGGCAACTTCCTTCTGCCACTATAAAAATTCGTTTCCCCAGTTCATACTTAAGTCAGAATTGCTAAGAAAAATGTCACTTTAATGAGGAGATCGAATGCACCAGGAGCATTAACATTTTCTGAATTAAATGTATAGTAAAGAACATCAATTCTATTGAGCACATTTTTAGGAAATCATGATTTCCTAGGTCTAAATATGACCAGAATATCTTGAAAAACAAATTGGTACATAAATGCGCTGTCAGTAAGATTCTATTTTTTCCCTCACTTCCACAGTACTGTTTCTTAAGCCCAAGTTGAATATTTCACTATGGCAACATGAAGTAAATTACCCAGCATCAGACTGAAATGGAAAAATTCTAATGTATGTATGGTACAGTAAGCAAAGATGTCACCGAGTGCTCAAGAGAAAGATCTTTTGTTGACTGTCTCAGCTCAAGGCTAGTTCTGCCTCTCCATCTTCTCTGCTATCTCATTAACTACAAGACACCACAGACTCTCCTTATTGTATGTGACACATCGCATACTAAAAATGTATTCATTGTTTATCTGAAAATCTGTTTTAACTGGGAGGGCTCCTGTACTTTACCTGATAAATCTACCCAAACAGATCACTGTTGCCCATTTCCATGGCCAGGAGTAGCACGGTGCATGTCTCCTCCCCTCTGACCAATCACACAAGCCTGAAACATGGAAGACAGGCTACGGCTAAGTCACTTCCTCCATTCTGTGTACTTGAGACCCTAAACCACTAGCACCTTTCTGTTCCCAATGTGCACATCTCCTTGTAGTAGCATCCTGGGCACGTGGTCCTCACGGTGCCATCTTGTGTCCTTTACGCCTTCTTCACGTGCTCCGTGCCTGGCTGCAGCGTTTTCTCTCACCAGGCTTCTCCTACCTCCCTGCACAGCTTTCTAGCCGCGCTTATTGCTGAACACGACGTCGTCTTATCTCTGCCTGAACTGCAGTGGCCTAAAATAAACGTCCCCCTCTCCCCTGCCGGCAATCGTGCTCATTCTGCTTCACCTGAGCACTTAGCTTTTAAGCCAGTTATGCCAAAGGTGGCATGCTTTCCGATTTTTGCATGAAATTCATATATGGTACCTAGAAAAATTCAAGAAACAAGCATTTGAAGAGAGAAAATAATTACTATGTTCTACTGTTATGTGCCACTCCAAAAATGGAGCGCTCGGCATAAGAGGATTAGGAGTTGGCTTAATGGTCTCCGCCGCTAAAAGCTGTTCCTTACTGCTGTGTGCTCCCTCGGCTAATGGAGGAGGGAGGCTGCAGCACACATCTTGTCTCATATACTGAACGTTTCTAAGAGCACTGTGTCGTGGCTGGGTTAGTGTTAATTTGTCAGAGGAAATCACAGTGCTGGAAGGCTTTAGAGTGGCACGTGCTATTTTGCCCATGTATCAAAGTCTTCATTGCCAAAGGCGGAGTGCCCATTAGCAAGGACTTCATTCAGGAGCCCGGAAATCTGCTCTGGTTCCAAGGGGCAGGGAATTCAGCAGGAGGGATGGGATGATAAATTAGGTGGAAAGCTCCCATTTATTTTGGTTTCTGGGTTTTTTGTGTTTTGTTTTGTTTTTTGGTACCGGGAATTGAACTCAGGACCTTGCACTTGCTAGGCAGGCATTGTGCCACTGAGCTCTTTCCCTGGCCGTTATTTTGGTTTCTGATATCTATCTATCTGGATAGCTATATGTGTCTATCTATATATATGTTGATAAATCATGAAAATTCAGGTGGATAGCAAATCTTGTGTTAATAAAATAACCCTCAGTGTGAAGGGCACAGGAATGAAATTCATCATCTCTTAGGGAATATGGTTACAAAATTCTATAGAAAGCAATTTAAGGAAGAAGTAGGCCAATTTATGAGGTCAAAGGAAAGAGATTCCTAAGGTTTTGTATGTAGCTGCCTTTAGTTGGAAGTGTAGCTCGGTTTAAAAAAGAAACCTTGCAAAAACTTATTGCTTCATTGTAAGGCCTCCGGTAAGCACCTTTAAATGTTGGTTTCCCTAGACATCCTTTTAAGAATCAGGTTATAGGGGTGCGCTCTATTCCCCTTAATAAGGCTTCTGGGTACCATCTAAAAAGGTAGTTTTCAACTCTGGCTGCACATAAAAGTCACAAGGGGCATGTTCAAAAAATGTCAATACCTGGGACCCAACCCAGAGACTCTTGTTTAATCAGTGTGGGGTGAGACCCTGGGCATAGCCACTTGTTTCAAAGCCCCTCAGATGATTTTTAGATGCAGTCAGGTAGAGAATTACTTATCTAATCCAATAATTGACCTGTCCAGCTAAGCTTCACTTTCTCCTTTATAAAGTGTACCCTCCTAAATCACATCAGACCTGGTCCCAGCTGCCTGACTGCAAGCTGCTTGGATGCAGGAGCAGCTGATTTTCAGACCATTCTTCAGGTCCTTAGATTCTGGAGTCCACAGCCCAGATAGCTGAGGGCTGTGTGTTACACACATAACAGAACACAGTGCTGGTCCATCCTCAGGCTCCTAAGGGGAAATCATCGACAGTTATTCTGTGTAAGACCTAACCTTAGCCGGGCGTGGTGGCCCATGCCTGTAATCCCAGCCCTTGGGAGGCTGAGGTAGGAGGATTGATTGCTAGGAGCTTGAGCCCAGCCTGAGCTACATAGTGAGATCATGGCCAGTCTGGACCACATAGAGAGATTCTGTCTCAAAGAAAAAAAAGACCTGACCTAATAGGTGGTGCAGAAAAGTGTTCACTCTTTATAATCCCAAGGAGGGTGATTCTAGGAAGAAATAGACTTGAAATCAGCCATGCTGCTGTTATTCAGGAATGTGACATATTCCCAATGGATGAATGGATCCCAAAGTTATTAAATAATTATAGCAATCTTACTTTGAGTCACATCTACTGAATTTACCATAACATTAATTGCTGCTAACGAAATCGTTTCTATGTATATATTTTCCTTCAGCTTTTGTGTGAATGGTGATAAGAACGAGTTCAAGTGAAGAATTCTCTCAGTCTATCATTTGGCATTAAATAATGGCAGTCTGAGATAAGAATTTGATCACTAGGGATTTTACACTCAGTCACTTAAAGCCTCAGGCCATCTAGCACAGCAGTACAGTGAAGATGTCTCTGTCTTTAGTAAAAATTATGAAGGAATGGTAGGAGTTACTAATGATATCAAAACATCATGTGCACAAGATAGTGCATTTTATGATTTATAAATTGACCAATAAGCAGCCGTAGGAAAAATAGTCCTTCAACACACATAAAACTCATAGCATAAATAAAATTATTAGTGTTTCCAAAACAGGCACTTCTTTCTATAGCTGTGGAAGATGACTGCTTTTACTATCATCCCAATTCTTGTCTGGTTTTCTCTAGTTTGCAAATGCAGTTTCTGGGTCTCGCTCTGTTGTCCTGCAAATACGCTTCCTAAGAGTGAGAGAGTGGGCATGTGCCATGCATTCACTGGGTTCCCTCCCTTATTCTTGGGGCTCTTGATAAAATAAATGTCCCACCAAAGAGATACGCTGCTGTGGGCATTCTTTGAAATTCTGGAAGCTCTTATCCTCACAGTAATTCCTTTACTGCCTGTGAATTTTTTTTCCCCCTGTGGATTTATAGGACGCTCAGGTGCTTAGAACATTGAGTTCCCTGGGCTAAGATGAGAAAGTCTTGATTTCTTCCCCTGCTGTTTATTCACAGACTCACCCTCTGTGGACAGGAGAGTCAGGGCCTCAGTTTCTTATAGAATGGATTAGGAGGCCACCCTGCAGGAGGGAGGGAGGAGATAGAAAAGTGACTGAGGAGCCTTTGAAAGTGGCCTCAGTGAGCATGGGAAGTACATGTGCCAGTATGTGTGCTGTGTGGTACTATACACATGCACGTACACAGCACAGGGAGGTTACTTTCACGTCACAGGACAGAACAGAATTCTACAGGTGATTTGTTGCTTAAATTGCAAAGAAGAAGTACGCTAATGTCACCTAGCATAGTCTGTGGCTTAGGGGAGTTTTGGTAGACAGAGAGCAGAATCGATGCCATGGGATGAGTTCCATCTCTCCTACCAGCCTCTGCAAGAATGTTAAATTTTGTGCTTGGTTGATTAGATTTGTTAATATAATTCTGTCTCCAGTACTTTCAGGATATGTGCTTAGGGTTAACATAAGAATTTTTTTCAAATATCACACCTACGAAACAGAACAGGATATTCTTTTAGTTTTTGATCTAATCCCTCTGAGTCAGAAACAGAATTGGGAATTTCTAATGAGTTGAAGTTGATGATTGCTGTTTCCATCTGATTTCTTCTTCTCCTTTTTCTCTATAATTTCTTGAAAATGATCTGACCTTAAAACACCACTCATATACAGCAGAACTGCTCAAAAATTTATATGTTCTTTCATCTTGGGGCCATGGGGTTACTACTAGATGGATCTGAGCTCTGTGTATCCATCCTTCTAAATATCTTGGGTCTTCTTTTCTTCATTTCATACCTCTTACTACAGTGGAAACATTTCATTAAAATATGATTTATGTGTAACTTTGACATTTCAAGCAAGTTACAGGGAACAGTGACAGAAGATGAAGCAAAGATGGTTTTTAAAAGTACAGCGTAACTTGTTTAATTTTGGATAAAAGTAAAGAAAAATGCTTCTCTCTGTCTCTGTCTCCATCTCTCTCTGTCTCTCTGTCTGTGTGTCTCTGTCTATCTCTGTCTCTCTGTGTCTCTGTCTCTCTCTCTCTCTGTGTGTCTCTCTCTCCTTCCAGTACAGGAGGGGATGGAACCCAGGGTCCTGTCTTTGCACTGAGCCATATTCTCAGCCATTTTTATTTTTTATTTGGAGGCAGAATCTCACCAAGTTTACCAAGGCTGGGTTTGAATTTGGGTTAACCTGCCTCAGCCTCCCAGAGCACTAGGATTGCAGGCTTGTGGTACCATGCTGTGTTCCAAAAAATGCATCTCTTGAACTTGCTGAGGTTGTTTGTTGTAAACTTTGGTTTTTTATTTCCACTAGCTAGCGACTGCTATGAGACCCAATTCTGTACTGGTTTATGATATGTTTATTTTAAGATTGCAAAAACTACCTAACATAAAATTTATCATTTTAACCATGTTAAGTGTATGGCTCAGTGCCAGTAAGTATATTTATGTTGTTATACACACATCCATCTCCACATTTAGAAATCTAAAAGTCAAACACTAATTCCCTATTACCCTCTCCTTCATCCCTGGTGACCACCTTTCTACTTTCTGTCCATATAATTTCACAATGCTAGGGACCTCATGTAAGTGGAATTAGGCAGTTTTATCATTTTGTAAGGGACTTACTTCACTTAACATAATGTCTTCAGAGTTCTTTCATGTTACAACATGTATCAGAATTTCTTTTTAAGGCTAAATAAACCTCCATTACTTGTACATGCCACATTTGGTTTACCTATTCATTTGTAGATGGACACTTGGGTTACTTTGACCATTTGACTACTATAAATAATGTTGTGAACATGCGTACACTAATGTCTCTTCAGATTTCTGCTTTCAGTTCTTTTGGGCATATACCCCAGAGTGGAATGGCTGGGCTATACGGGCCTTCCACTTAATTTATTGAGAAACCACCAGTTTTCATTCCCAACAGCAATGTTCAAAGGTTCCAGTTTCTCTACATTTTCGCCATCATTTGTCACTTTCTATTTTTGGTTTTATAATACTCATCCTGATGTGTATGACGTGGTATGGTTTGTGTGTGTGTGTGTGTGTGTGTGTGTGTGTAGTGCCCAAGATCAAGCCCAGGGCTTTGTACATGCTAGGCAGATACTGTACCACAGAGCTATACCCCCAGCACTCACTGGCTTTCATTTGCATATTCCTAATAATAAACGATGTGGAGCACCTTTCCACATGCTCACTGGCTGTGTTTGTGGCTCCGTTAGAGAAATAGCTTTCAGGGTCCTTACCTTTGTTTGAATTGGGTTGTTTAGCATTTTGCTGTTGTAGTTCTTTATGTGCTGTCGATCTTAACCCCTTTTCGGATATGTGATCTGCATTTTCTTGTACTCCCTGAGTTGTCTTTTGCTCTTTGTTGGTATCATTTGATGTACAACTCAGGAGCCTTTTACAAAATGTGTTACATTAAACCCAGACCCTGCTTCTCTCTCTCTACTCCCTGTTTTTCCCCTCTTCCTCACTGTAGCTCTCCCTCCCAAATTTCTCCCTGTCCCTTCCCCTCCGTCTTCTTTCCCCTTCTAAACCCACCCTTTGGAACAACTTTTGTTCTTTCTATCTACTTCACTCCGCCTAAAGCCTATAGGCATTCTCCAGAAATTCCTTTGCTTGTCTCCGGGCTCACTTGCTCATTTCTTTTTCATTTGAAGTAGACATAATTGTAAATGTAGCTGTGAGTCATTGGGCTTTCAAAGTATGCACAGCTACCACATTTGCGTATCTGTCCGGGGTTTTCTGTGAAGGGCAATAAGCCTTGTTGCATTGGTTCAAGCCTTTGAATGAAGCAAGATACAGTGGGTTGTCTTTTTAGCGTTTTGTAGACTCTAGGTCTTACAGGCAAGGTAATATTTTGCTACCACAGCGGACCTGAGAAGGGAGGAAGTCAAGTGGTTTCCATGCTCTGCTTCTTGTGGAACTGTCTTTGAGTATAATATAATGGAACAGACCTTCAGGGGTAGTGGGCCAGAGAATTCCACTGAATTTCTCCAGGAGACCAATATATGAAGGGTGCTGAGTTATTACTTCCTGTACAGATTGGCTCCTGTGGACCACAGAATGTGTAAAAAAACTGAAGTGGAAATTGTTTTTGCTGTGAAATGGTATGAGTGTTAATAGGACAGGCAATAGAACTACTTTGGGAACACAAAATATATAAAAACTGCCAGAATGCCTAGCTAGCAACCAATAAACATAAGTATCTCTCTGGTAGTAATTTCCTATGAAATATACCTACACATTGAAAAAAAATACTTTTACTAAAAGAGCAAAAATAACCACACAGAAGTGACTTATGAATAAGTTATTATCCATTTGTCTATGTCTTTCACAGCCTTACTACTTATTTTACACAAATCCAATGGACAGTTTTTCACTCTAGAATGAGTTTTATTTTCTTGAATTATTAACGGTACCCTTTCTTAGTCATATGTCAACATCACGCCTCTTTTTTTACCAGTAACTCCAGTGTGAAGAGAAAGCGGCTGTGGTCTCCTGGCAGCTCCATTTTTCTCTTGCCCGGGGAGGGTGCTGCATTTTCCTGCCACGCTTTCTCACAAAGGAGATTTTCTTTGTGAATTTCTCCCACTTCCTTTTCAGCAGAAATGGAGAAAGCTTCTGCACTCAGTGAAGCGGGGCTGGGCATCTGGGGATTTGAAGTACTGACTTTCCTGCAGGTCCTCATTTACCAGCCAGTGCTACCGTGGCCTTGATGCCAGCACCTGCCTGCTTTTGTATTCACTGCCATCGCTTTCTTAGCTCCTCTAGGGAAAATCTCCTTCTGAAAATATCTTTTTGTATAACATGGAAGACTTCCAGAAAGGCAAAATGTAAAGTTTTGTTGTTTTAGTCCCTCAAAAAATGCTTTGCTTTCCCTGGTTTTTCCATCTTTTTTCTTCCCACTTCCATCTTGTTTGGTCTTTAATGAAAGCATTGTGTCATCTTCAAGGTTGGAAGTTTAATTTCATATTATCCTAAGGGATGGACTGTTCCAAATGATGTTCATGTCAGTGCAGTTATGGGAGTTACATTTGCACTTTTGAATTACAATGTTTGGCAAATGGCCCTTTAAGGTTTTAGTTGTAGTTTAAAAAGAAACAAAGAAGCGAGAAAAATAATGAAAATCACTGTCAGGACACTATGCTCAATGCTCCAGGAAAGGCATTTTGTCATCCTTTCAACTTCTTAAAACTGATTTATGGGAGAAATACTATAATGAGTGAAAAGCATCTCCTAATGACTGAAAAAATCTAGTTCTTTTAGATCAAAGATGATAATTTTGGCTGAAATGTAAATAATGAACTTGCTCCTTCCAGCTCTTGGCTCAGGGGTGCTAATTACACTTCATGTACTGGCTATCTGAGCAAATGTCCTGTTAGTCGCGAGGACGGGCATTGCAGTGTCATTGTCCAAATTGAAAGGTTACTGTTTGGATCCTTGCGGGGCTCCTGAACAGTTGTATTAATAGTGATCATTTCTGGGTGTGGAATAAGGGCTGGTCTTTCCCTCTCACTTATGTCTTTCCTAAATGTTCTCAATGAATAATTATTATTGTCATCATTTTCTTCACTGGGCTTTCCCTCAGCATTCTGGAGCTCACCCAGAAGTTCCTAGTGTGGGAAGCGGTCTGGAAGCGTAGAAGTGGGGAACTGCAGAAGAGTGAAAGGGGGCAAACCCAGTCCAGTCGTGCGTTCTTGATTTGGTTGCCACCGTGGTCAACAGAGAGTAAGTCTCTGTACCCTCTGAGTGGTCGGGAAGAGTATACCACGGTGCTTTTGGAGGGATAACGAGAGCATTTCATGTGCCTACTAGCCCGCGCTGCTCCATTGGTTATTGTTTGCCTTATGTGGTGGTAACTCCATAAATATTCTGTGTTTGACCATGTGCAAGTGCCGTGTCACTTTTCACGGAAGCCCCTACTGTGACAGCATCTATAGTGCTGGGACCCAGAAGCAGAGAAATAAAGAAAGGAAGAATAAAGGAACCTTCAGTCGTGCTCAACAAAGCTATTTATCATAGGAAGGGCTGGAGTACAAGATACGCTCATCGGACATGAGACACGAAAGATCCAAGATAATAATGCTAAGATGATAAATAGTGATGTTTTCTACTTCAAGTAAGAACAGGAGTTTTTTTTGCTTTGAGAAATACCTGCATTATTTTTTCACTGCTGCTGTAGCAAATCACCCATAATAGTATGATGTTATGTTCGTGGCTTTAAAAAGAACACCCTTTTAACCTTGATGACATTATGGCAAGTGAAATAAGCCAGACACAAAAGGACAGACACTGTATGAGTCTGTGTTTATTTATGAGGTGCCTATGGTAGTCAAATACATGGACAAGAAAAGTGGAACAGAGCTGACCGTGGGCTGAGGGAAGGGAAGAATGAGAATGCATAGTTTCAGTACTGAACTGTACTTTCAAAATGGTGAACATTGTAAATCTTGTGTATATTTTACACAATAGTAAAATATATCCATTTTCTGATCATGGCGTTTTTTTTAGTCACACTTGCAGAGAGAGCATAGTTCAGCTGGCTCCTCTGATTAGAATCTCATAAGGCCCAAATCAAGGTTTTGGCAAGGCCGTTTCTTTCCGGGAACTCCAGGGACCAACCTGCTTCTGTGCTCCTTTAGTTCATTGGCCAATGTTAGTTGCTTGTGTTTTCTGTGAGACTGAGGCCCTTTTTCTAGCTGCCTGTGGGGCAAGGAATTCTAGAGGTAATTTGTGGCCATTCTCGAGCTCTCTGTGTGGGTCCCCTCCAGCACAGGTAACTTCAGTTAAGTGTTTATGCTGAATTTCCCCAAGTCTTTCTGCTGCTTCCTTTCTCTGCACATAGCTGGAGAATGTTCTCTGCTTTCTTAGGGTCCTATTACCAGATTGGCCTCACCTGGATAATCTTCTCTGAGGCCCCATAACCTTAATTAGAATAGCAGAATCTCTTTTAGCAGGGTATTAATTCCATACTTAACAATGTTCTAAAACCTAGGTGGCTTCAAACCAAAGAAAAATGTCATCATTCTGGAGGTCAGAAATCGGAAATCAGGGTCATCAGGGCATCTGATTCTGCCAGGAGTCCTTGGTATTCCTCAGCTTTAGCTGCGCCACTCTCATCACAGAGACATCTTCAGGTGTGTCTCCCTTTGTCGGCCACTGTGTCCAAATTTCCCTTTTCTAGGAGGGTCCCAGTTGTATTGGCTCAGGACATGCATCACTTTCATTTAATTATCTTTGTAAAGACCCGGTTTCCACATGAGGTCACCTTACTGGGGGTAAGGACTGAAGAAAATCTTTGGGGGTGACAGAATTCAACCCATAACATCAGGTAACTAACGTATTTCTTGGGTTTAGTGACGGGAATGGGGACATCATTTGATGTAATGTCTTCTATAGCATCTTTAGTCTTTTCTTTGTGAACATCTGCTAGACTAATCCTCAATGTGGTCATAGTAGTCTTGCAAATGGTTAGCACTTTGCAAACACTGAGTTTATTAATCCAGACTAAATTTCTTTTTTCCTTTCTTTTCTTTTCTTTTCTTTCTTTTCTTTTCTATTCTTTTCTTGTCTTTTCTTTTCCTTTCCTTCTTTCTTTTCCTTTCTTTCATTCTTTTTTCTTTTTCCTTCCTTCCTTCCTTCCTTCCTTCTTTCCTTCCTTCCTTCCTTCCTTCTTCCATCTGTCTTTTGAGACAGGGTTTCACTACTCAGTTGAGGCTGGCATTGAACTCACTTTGTAGCTCAAGCTGGTCTTGAACTCACAGTGATGCTCCTGCCTCAGCCTCTTGAGTGCTGGGATTACAGTCATGCACAACCAGGCTCAGCCTAGACTGAATTTCTAAGAGGAATCAGTATTATCATTTTATAGCTGAGCATCCCCAGACTCACAATTTTACTTTTTTATTTTATTTTATTTTATTTATTTATTTTGGAATAGGGAATCAAACTCAGGACCTCGCACTTGCCAGGCAGGTACTGTGCCATATATCCCCAGCCCTCATAGTCTGAAAATATATTCACAATTGCATATAATTATTCCAGGAAATGCCTGGAGGTAATAGTGAACATTTTATGACTATGGTTATTAGTGGTTGTCTTGGAGAAACCCTTGATTTTAGGCTATATTAGCATATATGTGAAGACTTGTCCCTCAACAATTCAGCAAGGGATTCTGCAGGCCTGGCGGAGTTGGAAAAAGGCGAGAAGCCCAGGATAGGGTAGACATCTTTCTTCTCAGCCACGCACACTACCCTGGCAGTCCAGATTCATAGTAGAGTATATAATAGTGGCTGCTTGCCAGTATCATACCTTATATGGGTATATAAGTGGTTATATAAGTGACTTACACCCTTACACCGGGACACCGGGAGGTGCTCCTGTGCTGCAGTCTTGCTGACTCACTGTCCCCCGGAAGTGCCCCTTCATGGGCTGAACCATTGTGCAGCCATCTTGGGCTTCCTTCTTATAAAACTCCACTTAAAAGGCTTTATTGGATGCTGTATTTGAAATAGAAGGGTAACCTGTTTTCACTTAAAAAATTCTTTTCACATAAGGATCTCTGAATTAAGAGTCACATTTTGCCTTTTAGCATTCATTCTTATTTATCGTTTTGTTTTGAAGTGTGTCTCTCCTTATCTCATCTTTTTACCCATTCTTTTGTATAAAGGTTTATTCAGTAAATTTACTGACCTGCTCTGTACTAGAGTTATTGAGGAATACAAAGGGCGTGGGCCCTGGCCTCAGGGAGCTGATGAGATAGTAGCTGTTCCATTTTGTCCTGTCTTGTCCTGTCCCTGTCCCTGTGCCCTCCCTTCCCTTCCTTTCCTCCCCTCCTCCTCCCCTCTCCCATGTCTGTCTGTCTGTCTGTCTCTTTCTCTGCTTTTGGGAATTGATTGAAGGCCTTCACACTGAGCTATAGCCCCAGCTCTTTTTAAATTATATTTTGCTAACTCGCTATGTTGCTTGGGCTAAACTTGAACTTGCCTCCCAGAATGTTGAGATTGCAGGTGTGTGTCACCACTCCTGGTTAGTTATCCCTCTTCTATCTGTTCTCTCTACTAGACTAGCAATGAAAACCCTTTGTCTCCATCTTACACCTTCTCTCAGCACTTAATGTGGTGCTCGATGTAGTATAACTTTGGATTTTTCCCATCCCATGACATTTAATCTTTTAGTTGTTTAATCTCGAGGGTGGTTCCACTTTGGAATGCTCACCTTTAGATGGCACAGATAGCTCTGTGGTCTGCCCTACTTCCTCTTGGCCTGCCTCCTCGTTGCTGTAGCAACCAGCTGCAGGCCTCAGGGCAACTCACTTAGCTGTGCCATATACAGTACCTCTGCTTTATGCCAAGGGACTTGCTGTGGCTGCTAAGTGATAAATCTTCAGGAATCTGTTTAGCTCTACTCGGTTGTATTGTGAGTGGGGTTACCAGGTACAATACTGTATGCTCAGTTATATTTATATTTCAAGTAAAAAATTATTTCTTAGTATATTCTTAATATTATATGGGACAAATTTATAGTAAACAAATTTGGGGTTCATCTGAAATTCAAATTTAAGTGCATATCATCTGTTTTTCTTTTTGGTTTTTATTTATTTATTTATTTATTTATTTACTTTTCATTGAGACAAGGTCTCCCAATGTAGTTAAGGCTGGCCTTGAACTCACTATGTAGCCCAGGCCAGCCTCAAACTTGCGGTGATCCACCTGCCTGAGCCTTCCCAGTACTGGGATTACAGGTGTGCACCACCATGCTTGGTTCTGTTTTTATTTCTAATCCTTTCAATCATATTTGCAAAATTGGAGGTTTGAGTTAGTACCCAATTGACTAATATCCCATAGGTGCAACCTTTGATCAGTGGAGGAGGGAAAATCTGGTACCCCTTTGTTATCGCTTGGGTGAATAATTCTAAGACACATATTACATATCTTCTTTTTTTCTCACCATGTAGTTCAGGCTGGTCTTGAACTCACAGCAATCCTCCTGCTTCGGCCTCCTGAGTACTGGGATTACAGGTGTGTCACCATGACTGGCTACATATCTTCCTAGAGGATCTACCAACGGAGGAGTAAGTTCTGATTTCCCACCACTACAATTAGCTTATTAACAAAACTTAATTTCTTTTCCACTTTTTTCTTCCCAATCCTCTTGTAGTTCCTTGGGACCCCTCCCTTCTTGTCAGTCCCTGTCTCTCCTTTTGATTTTTGGAGAAATCTAGGTGTAGAATGTTTTTATATAAGTCCAGAACAAAATAGAAAATAAGAATCACTGCTTGTAGATTATCAGATATTTTGAATAATTTACAGAAAGAAGACTGAAAAATAGAAAGCGTGGTATTGACTGAAGAACTGGAGCAATGGGAACGTCCAGGTAGCCATAGGAGAAGGACTGCATGAAGGTGTACATATTTCTTCTCATCTCCAGGCTTGAAATCAATAGAAAGATGAAGAATAGCTGCTGAGATGGTAACGAAAGTAATTCAGGCTCATGTAGCAACAGCTGAGCCAGTTGGACACCTATCTTTGCCAGTTACCTATTTATCGTCTACCCACCTGCTAGTTCTTTCCTTCCACAAACACTATTGATATAGCTGACTATTGAATGTCTATTGGAGGGTAAAACAGGAAGGTTTTGGGTTTACATCACATGGTGTATAGAGACAAAAACTAATTGCAGTTGGTTTAAAGATCTAAACACTTAAAAAAGTATAAAATGTCAGAGAAAACCTATAACATATCTGGCCTCTTATAGGTTGATAAAGCCTTCCCAAGAAATACCTGAAGTCCAGAAAGCATAAAGACAAAGTGGAAAGAAAGAAGAAAGGAAAGAAAGAGTAATCAGGTATATTTATTTATTAAAATTCTGCCTGGAAAAAATTTATCATAGATTATCATAGGTGAAGTTAAAAGACAGCTGGCAAGATCAGAGAAAGCACATTGTCACAGTAAATCAGCAAGAAAATGACAAGACAGAGAAAAATTGTAGTCCACAAATGTTTTTTTTTGGGTTTTTCTCCGGTACCGGGAACCGAACTCACGACCTTGCGCTTGCCAGGCAGGCGCTTTTGCCGCTGAGCTAAATCCCCAGCCCCAGTCCACAAATGTTGTAGTAGACTATTTGCCATCATTTTGCTTTCCTTCCTTGTAACAATAATGGTAACATCCCAGTGAATTTAGACACGGCCATACAACTTACTTAGATCAATGAAGGGTATCTCTGATAGATAGAAGCTTTAAGATTTAGGTGTTTTCTTTTTGGTTTTTTGAGAGATCTCACATGTAGCTCAGGCTAGCCTTGAGCTCACTGTAGTCTAGGCTGGACTCAAAGTCACGGTGATCCTCTTGCCTCTGCCTCTTGAGTGTTGGGATTTCAGGCATGTGCCACCATGTGCAGTGGGACTTGGTTTTTTATTTGTCATCTTCTGTTTACCTTCTGCCACAGCAGCCAGCGGTATTCTGGATGGTGGGTGCTTGCATTAAAATCAAGATGAAATAACAGTGTGAAAGGGAAAGAAACCTTTGTTTTAAACTGCTGAAATGGGGGGGGTTTGACACTATCACTGTCCCTTCGGGGTATTATAACACAGACTAGAGAAATTATGAACATCAGAAACCTATTGCTCAAAGTTCTAGAGTCTGGGAAGTGTAAGGTCAGAGTGGTAACAGACTAGATTTCCTTTTTTTTTTTTTTTTGGTTTTTCTCCGGTACCGGGAACCGAACTCACGACCTTGCGCATGCCAGGCAGGCCCTTTTGCCGCTGAGCTAAATCCCCAGCCCCAAGACTAGATTTCTGTTGAGGGCTCTGTTGCTCATATGTCGCATCTGCTCACTGCGTCCTCAGATGGTGAAAGGGTTAAACAAGCTGCATGAGGCCTCTTTTATAAGGGCATTAATCCTACACATGATGCTGTATTTCCCAGGCTGTCTGCACTGGGGTTGAAGCTTCAACATATGCATTTTGGGAGTGGACAGACATTGAGAGCATAAAGATCTTAATTTCGGCCGTCTTGACTCATACAGAAATCCAGACCAGAACATGGATGCTATTGTAACAGAACCTGTGAAAAGCGTGGCATTGATTGAAGGCTGTGCCCTGGGCCGTGAGGAGACTGTCAGAGGCTTGAAGGTTGTTGAGACATGTCAAATGTTAGAGAAAGTGTCAGTAACACTATGTTCTACACTAGCCCGAAAGGCAAGCAGATCGTGTACATAATGTGGTTCTAGGGGAAGAGATTAAAAAACAATATTAGTTGCATTTTTTATAATTTTGCCTATATTTGTTGAATTATTAGAAGAAGTGATGAGCTTAGATAAGGAAATTAGCTGGCTCTTCAATATGGGTAGAAAGGAATTGAGATAATAGAAATTATGGACTGACAGTGCTGGATACTGAGCTCAAACTTCAGTGTGAAATAAAATGAAGAACATCTTTATAAACAATAAAAAGAGGTTCAATCTGTCTTGCATATACCAAGGAAAAAGCGAACTGTATTGTGTTCTCTGTAAGTATTGTCAAAAAAATTTTTTCTCCTTTTTTTTTTTTTTTTTTTTGAGGCAGGGTCTCCCTGTGCAGTTCAGGCTGGCCTTGAGCTCACTTTGTAGCCCAGGCTGGTCTTGAATTCACAATGATCCTCCTGCCTCAGCCTCTAGATTGCTGGGATTACGGGCATGCACCACCATGCCTGGCATTGTCAAAACTTTTTTAGAAAACTATTATCTCAGTATAACTAGTAAATTAATTATTCTGGTATACATAATCAAAAATTCAATAGATTAAAATTCGTGAAGTTCCATCTAAATGTGTGATGCCCTTCATTTAGGCAAAGTAGCTCCAGAAAAAGAGACTAAGGATGTGACCATCCCATAGAAAATGCTGAACTCAGAGTAGTGCCCTGAAAGAGGCAAAGAGTGGAGAAAAAAGGTGTGGATGTGATTAGGATTATGGCATTTTCAATTCATTGGAATACAACTGATAAGACACTGACTGGGCCAGGAATATAGTTCAGGGGCACAGCGCCTGCCTGGCAAGCGTAAGGTCCTGAGTTCAATTCCTGGTACAGAAAAAAAAACCTGACTTACATTTTCATAAAAAATTGTACTGTCAAAGACATCACGAGGCTGGATTAGTTTGTGACTGACATTAAAAATGATACCTGAGACTCACCTGTTGTAGGCAAGGAACAGTCCACAACTGCTAGATTCCCAAGAAAGGAAGTTGCCTTGGGACAATTTCCTATATATATGGTCTAGTAGCACACTTTAAAAGGAGGACCTGTTGGGTAGAAGAGGTAGGAGCCACTGGCAAACAGTGGACGAGGAAGCTGCTTAAATGCGATCAAGGCCTCTTCCTGGCTTACTTCCCTAAGACTGGACCAGAGGCCTCTCCAGACATGTGCCACCCAATGTGGCTTCATTACTGATACAGCCTAGGGGCTCCTGTATGTATCTCATTCTTCCGCTTTCAGTGCGAGAGAGTTCTGTAACTGTCCTCTGCCTGTTTCACCATTGTATATAGGAATGTGGATCTCTGATACAGCGATTACCGTACATCACTCTGACCTTTGAATTACTGACTTTGAGCTGGAAGCAACAACTGGATGGTAGCTGAGATTTTCTGTTGTGGAAAGGAGGTAATAATGTATTTCTGACATGGGAAGGGGAGCAAAGCAGAATTTAACTAGAAGATTAAGATTGTGTTAGACCTTTATCATTGTTCCCCAAAGTCCAATTCCCCTTCTTTTGTGGAGGATCGTGTTTCCTAGCGTGTTTGAACCAGAATGAACACATGACCTACTTTGGCCAATGAAAAGCGAGCAAAAAGCGTACATCACTTTTAAGGAGAAAAATTGAGTCAGTGTATGCCTCGCCAAATTCTCTATTTTGTCTGCATCAGTATTCTGACGACTAAATAATGTTATTTCCATCAGCACGGACGCTGGTGCTTTTGAAAAGGGGCTGAAACAGCCCCTGGATGACCTCTGTTGAGCATGCAGTATGAGAAACCACCCTTTTTTCCATAGGCTACTAGGTATTGGGTGGGGATGCGGCTTTGCCTACCCTGCTCCGAACTGAAAACTGAATAAGTAAGGCAGAGGGTATTAAAAGTTTAAAGTACAATGGCTAAGGAACACATGAAGAAATATAACTGAACTGAAGTGCCTGAGAGAGGAGGATGTATAACTTGGAACATCTTCTAGAGTCTATTTAAGTCTATTTAAGATACTCCTGGAATATAATTTTAGAATGGGGGCCTTGTCAGGAGACTAGAGATTTCTGTTTGGCCAGATGGCAGCCACAGGGTTACAATGATGAAAATCTTTCTAATTCCATCTAGGTCTCACATGTACAGCTTCAACAAGAATGTCTGACGTGTGACATCGTCTTTGACAGTGTCTTTTATTCTTCAAAATGGGCTGAGAAGCTGTTCCTCTACTCCCTGCACGATGTACCCCTAAGACCCATCTACTTATGTCTCCAGCTCAGGGTGACTGTCAAGGTAAGATATGGTAGTTCTTACCTGGTTCAAATGTGGTCCTACTTGTGTGGGAAATCCACCCCCCATGCTCATACCTGTGGTAGAACTAGGTGCAGATAACTAACTGCAAGAAATATTCTGGTGGTAAATTATAACATTTGGTCACAATTTTCCCATTTACTTCCTATCCTTTATGGTGGCTTACTGTGGACAAACTATATTTCCTCATCTTGCTGATTTGACTAATGAAAAGTTAGCAGGTATAACTTCCATCCTGCCAGACTAGAGGCTTTAGGTTGCTTTATGGCTTAGCCTTCACTCTAGTACTTCCTGTGCTTGGGTGAGAGCATGCTCCCCATAACTGCTGTGCCTTAACCTGCGTCCCAGAATTAGACGTGTTGAGCTGACTGCAGTGAAGCCAACAACCTAGCTGAACCCCGCTGAGCCTCACTCCTATGACTGAAAAATGAATGGTGGATATTATAAGCCGTGAGGTTGTTTGGTAACCACTGCCAAATTCTCATTTAGAAAGGAAAAGAACAGAAGACACACAAAACACCCAGGACCTTGCACATACTAAGCACTTGCTCTCTTACTGGGCTACCCCGCCAGTCCATCCCAAGGAACAAGCTCTGTTTAAAGGGTGCAGAACCTCTGAATTCTGCCTCCTGGTGATGGAAGGTTGGAGGACCCAGGTTTGTTCAAAGCACTTCAGTTTAGGCTTTCGGTTGAACTAGACAGCTGTCTCCAAATTTAGTCATCTATTAGTATCCAGTAGCCACAGTCATGGTTTCTTGTGGACATAATTCTCATGCATTCCTTCTTTCCCCATCTCATGCATTCCCTACTTCCATCTTTGCTTTTACCTTTGGACCTCTCCTAGCTGATTCAGAACAAAATGTGGAAAGGCTACTCTCTTAATTCCCTTTCTGCTTAGAGTGACTAAGAAGATTTTCTGTGCATTTGAGATTATTTTGTTTGTTTGTTTTTGTTTTTGAGATAGGGTCTTGTTATATAGTTCCGGGTGGCCTTGGACTCATTACCTCGCCCAGGTTGGCCTTGAGCTTGCATGATCCTGCTGCTGGGATTACAGGTGTGTGCCGCTGAGCCTGGCTCTGCATCTGAGTTGGTAAGCCTGTTTGCACCTTGTCATCTGTTAGGCTGTGTAAACAAATGGCTTTTGCAGTTCTTCAAGGCCTCCAACTTCTGGATTCTTCTTTGTCCTTTCGTTTTTTCTCAGAAAGCAGCTATTTCTTTTTAGAGTATCTTTGTTACTAATATTTTGCCAAACAAATCAACTAGCATCTTTGCCTCTAACATTTCACTCATATTTAACCATATAAAGAAAAGAGATTTACTTAACTCACAATTCTGGAGGTTCCAGGCCCACATCTGGTGACAGGGCAGTCCTGCTGGTGGATTCTCGGGCACACGTGGCATCATATGTCAGGAGACAGGGAGCACACTAGTGTCCCTTTCAGGTTCTCTTTCCTCCTTTTATAAAACCACCAATGTTCAATTATGGGGGCTCCACCATGATAACTTTATCTAACCCTGATCACTTCCCATAGCCCCACCTCTACATACTATACTCAGATTAATTTTCCACTCTGTGAGCACCCTGTGATGGGAGCTCCATTTCAGCACATCGGAGGACATACTGAACCCTTACTTCTAACTCTGCACTATTCTCTTTCCTTAAAAACAACTGTTTGCTCTCATCATCTGCACTTAAGTTAATGTGCTGATAGTGTCACCAAATGTTTCACTGTTGAATTAAATGGATCTCTAATCATCCCATTTCTTGCTAGTAAGCTTTTGGACCATTAAAGTGATGCCATTTATTTTTGTTATAGGATCATGTCACTTCTGTTACTGATTTCTGTAGTAGTTATTCTTTTGTTTCAAAGAACACTTTGTTAGCTATGATGGTTTCAAAAGAGATTAGAGAGGTACCATTTAAGAAGTTGATGCCCTCATCTGAGTGAAAAAATTTATATCTTACATATGTGTACTATGTATGTGTACTATATGTATGTGTACTTCCATAAAGTGGGTTGCTTAATCATTTGTTTTCAGTAATTGCCATCCATAAAATAGTGAGGTTTTGATCTCATCTGATAAGCAAGACAAGCAAGAAACAGTAATGAATCACTGGGCAGCCTGTTATTTCTTTCATCATAACCAACCAAAGAGATGGTCTATAATCAACCAGAATAATAGCTGAAATTTAATGAATCTTCTGCAGACTTGTCACTTCAAATAAACAGTATAAAGGCAGTCAGTGGAAATAGCATTTTTGCTTTGTTTCAGTGTGAAGAAATCAGCAGTCAGCCTGAGCTCCTCCGGTTGGAAAAGCAGATGCAGGACCCGTGGGGTAAAGACCTGCTCATTTGCTGCCAGCATCCCCCTCAGGACCAATTTCCAGCCCAGGGAAGTCTGATTTTCAAGTTAGTAGAAAATATACATTAACGCACAATCAGGTCAAGAAACCTCTTAAATGCTACTTAATTTTGAGAGCAGAATCTTAGAGGACAAATCCATTATGAAAAATGAATGTTTTTAATGACAAGGATTTTTTCTCATAGGGGAACCATTCTTCTAAATATTAGAATACTGGTTGTCAGAGTTACGACTCTAATTTAAAGTATTCAGTTGCAAATGCTGAATTTATATACCCAGTGAGAGAAAATGCTCCCAATTTGTGTAACAAGGCTTTGATTTCAGGTACTACTGTTTGAAGTAAGTTAATCCTATTACAATAATTTAGGGAATATCATTCATTTAGCACAAAGAAATGTGTTCAACTTTGTGTTTTTACTGTGTTATTTTACTTAAGGGTGATACCTACCGAAGTCTGTGTAAAGAGAAAAGAAAATGACAAAAAAATAGAAGCATAAGGAAAAAAGGAAGGATGGGGGAAAAGGAGAAAGGAAAGAAATGCCCCTGGTTGTCACACACAGAAAAATGTCTGTAGTTCTTATCATAGTTTGGGTATTCTGGAATTTAAACGCTTGAGTGGTAAAATTGTGTACAGGCAAGACTGGGGGTGGGTCTCAGGATCAGTACTTGTGGGAGAAGTGGGATTGAGAAGTTCCCCTGGGTGCCAGCATAACAAAGGCTCCAACCAACCCTACAAAGAGTGAAAGAGCTGAAATCTCTCCATAGGGTAGTCTCAGGTGGAGGTAAGCCTGGGTCATTATTATCCTCCTACCCGTTACCCCCACTGCCAGTAATCCTATAGCAGCTAACCCACAGTTAGGATTTTTTTGGGTGCTGTCTCTTTCTAGCTCTGTACGTCATGTGCCATTGCCTTGCATGGCTGTATAGTCCAAAGGAGGAGCATCAGTAAAAGCAGTTGTAAGTCATATAGATTAAAAATAAGCAGAATAGTTCAGAACCAAGATGCTGAGTATCAAGGGAGTCCTGGGGTTCCCTTTTCTGGAATGCCTAGTGCCACTGTGAAAAACAGATCGTGAAGATTCATATGCATTGTTTGCTGATTTTGACGCTGTAGGGCAGTGTTGACTATCCTATGGCACGCGTGCCGTAGCAGGCTGTTTGTGATCATTGAAAACTCTAAAAGGTTTGCCATCACTGCTGTAGGAAGTGACCCTTGGTTCCAAGGCAAAGAATCTGAAATTTTGTTCCTTTGTGCAGTTCTTCTATTTGAAAACTCTCTAGTCTCCGATTCTTATTGGGTCAAGCTCAGCATGATTTTGACCGATTTGTAGTTTAATTCAAAAATCATTGGTGGTTACCTTGAACTCAGAGGATCCCGCCTGCCGGGCTGCTGAGTCTTTGTTGATCGGTCAGTCAGAAAACAGAAACTTCGAGAATGCCAGGCCACACAGTAATGTTCACTTTAGTGCTATTGACAGAATTGGTAACAAGAAATTAGAGTTTCATTATAATGTTTTCTGGAATACCTGACAATCCACAGGTGCTTTCATGCCCGTTTCATAACATGCAATCTTTGTCAGAAGAAGCAGGTGGCATGCAGTTTAGTACAAGCGCATTCCTTCTTAGCAAACACTTTCCCCTCTGCTGGGAGTAATTCACAGTTCAATTTAGCCTGACCACACCTGACCCAAGCTGGCACAAGTCCTTTTAATCAGAACTCTTTTTTTTTTTTTTTTTTTGGCCCCAGCATATAAAAAATGGAGTTACGTATATTTTATTTTACAATCTTAACTTATCCTTGTCTTTCTCTGCTTTTATTTACCGTGTTCCCACTGCCTCGTTCAAGTGTCAAAAAATTACAGTACAGCAAGCTTAAAAAAAAAAAAAAAAGAAGACTTCAAATAAATCGTAAAATATAATGATCTGCCATACAGGCACCATGATATTAACACATTCAGAGTGACTTGTCTGTCTCTGCTTTTACACCGAATACTATACTAGTTGCATTTTAAAGCTTCTTTTTTTCTTTTTTCTGTGCTATTTTTGGATTTTCTTATTCTATTTCCACATAGGAAAATTCAGAGTTGAGGCATCAGTCTTATTTTCTTTGTTATTTTCATGGGATCTTAATAAAGATCACTTCTCTCTGCAGCTGATGGTCTGAGGGCCCTCCTCTGGGAGTCTTTGCAGTGGGGTATTTATCATGTCACTGTTCACCCATGATCTCGACAGTAGCCACTCTCTCTCCTGGTACAAGATACCTGTCTTCCTGAGCTCTCTTCTACAGGGGCAATGACATACATAGTTGAAGCTTCCTGACTCTTCATTTCCATATTGGAAAAGAAGAGGGCTAGACAGAAGTTTCCAGGTTCCTGGGCCACTGGTACTACCTCTGGTCTCTCTTAGCCCAACAGTAGTTATTATTCCCTTTATGCCTTACTGTTATTTCCTCGCGGAAGTAATTTGGGATCTGTATTACTTAATCACAGTATTTGGCAGAGGATCATGGCTAGTTACTTCCTAAAACAACCAGACTCTTTGAAAAGCTCTCGTGTCTAGACTCCCATATGTATGTACCAACTTACACAGCTTCCCTCCAGAACCATTCCAGGGAAACACATTTTTTCTAATACTCTCTTCAGTGAGTTTTTTTCTCTGTCTCTTGTGTTTTTACAGGCTATATTCCACTTCCTGCTTTGGCTTTTTCTGACCTGGCGTTGTGAATCTATTACAGTGTCTTTGTTTTTCTTTCCTGGAAATTTACCCAGTTTCTACTTCATTTGGTTCCTCCTCTGATGTTAGTGCCTTGTTCTGGTTTTGTTGTTGTTGCTGCTGCCGCTGGTGTCACTGCTGCTGCTGCTGCTGCTGATTCTCTTAAGATCTGTGAGGAAAAATTGGATGAGTTGCTAAGTGATACAGTAGGCTAGTGGTGTTGTTCTCAGGACAGTTAGTGTTTATATTCTCCGTTTCTGACTAGTCTGTGATGATGGCTCAGGTGCTGGAAGTGGCCTGGGAGGCACAACTGATTTCCCTTCATCTTATCTGCAGGATATAGCTTTTAAATAAATTTTTCTTTTGCTTCTAGTTTATACCACCCCAGATTTTTGTACTCAGTACTCTATTGTACTGCATTTTGCACCAAGGATTTTTTTGTATTCACATTGCCATTATCAACCATTCTACAAGCTTCTCATAGAGACCTGGATTGGGAAAACTGGCTTTCTGTCTCTTACTACCGCTGCAGTCAGTATTTCCATGAGCCTGCTTCTTTCTGTGTAAATTATAAATGATAACACGATCATTGTATTGTTAACGTGGGGATTAAGTGAGATGATACCTGTGCAGATGTCTTACGCAGTGCCTGAGCCACAGTGGGGCTCATTACATGTACCTTCCTCTCCCTTTCTTTCCTCTTCTTCCGTATCTTTATTTTTCTACTGCAAAAATAAGTACCATGGGTTGTTCTTATAATTCTACAAAGTATGTCTCTTTGTCCGATCTGGAACCCTTATTTCAACAGGTGTTTCTGGCACACTTGGGAAAGTTTCTAAGCCAGCTAAGTAGAAGTAGACTCCATTTCCAGAATTCAATTTGTGGCACTGGTTTCTGTGATAACTCATGAGTTAGACTATATGAATTGGTTCTCAGTGGCTTATCTAAGTGTGGTAAACAGCCATCAAATAATTACTCATCTCTGATTCTTCTCAGATACTCTTAGTTCCTTTTCTCTGCTCCTTGTGCATCGAGTGGAAGTCCGTTGTTTTGCTTCCTCTTGGGTGTTCTCAGGCAGACACCATCTGTCATAGTGCTTACCCTGCCAATAAGCCACTTGTGGTTTGTTCTTCAGCACCTCGGCCATTCATCAGTGCTGGTTCACAGAATTTCAAAGACTTTGCCACGTCTTGTTTTTTCTGTTTTTCATTTCTCTGTTTTCTTTCCGAGTGGCCTTCTGTTTCTGAAGAACCCTCTTTGCCTTCATCGGCTAGTGGTCCAAATGCGTGGCTGTAGTTCTCGCTCATTGGCTCAACTTTGCCGCTACAACTACTTCGTCCAGGCCTGTAGAACTGTGCACATTTCTCGCTCTCTGAGTTCACAGTGCCTCCTTTTTGCCTAGAAAAGGCCAAACCTAAGCTTTGCAATAAAGGAACTGCAACTCTAACTTTCTGGTTAAAGACAGAATACTTCTTCAGATACAATTTCTAAAATGATCCCAATCTAACCTTTATGTTACTTTCTCTTCTTTTATGTTTCTTTTTCCATGAAGTGATGCCAATTTTACCATAAACACAACTATTGCTGTACGTGGAAAAGATAGGCATGACTGGGCATGACTGATGGGAATGCGGAGACTCCACCAGAATTTCTCTTTGAAATATTCCAAGCCTGACTTTGTAAAGTAAATTCATTTTGATAAATGGTAATCAGGGCTGGGGATTTAGCTCAGCGGCAAAAGCGCCTGCCTGACAAGCGCAAGGTCGTGAGTTCGGTTCCCGGTACTGGAGAAAAACCAAAACAAAAAAAAAAATGGTAATCTGACCTCTAGATGTCCTTCTCTCATGTGCATACTGTGCTTTTTCGACTGTTCTGAATGGTACAGAATGTGTAAGACTATTAGTCCAAAATCTGCTTTCTTAAATTTTTACTACCTGAGCTAGGGCTAGAGTTCATCCCTCTTGAAGCACAAAGTTCTATTCCAAATGCTAGTCCTTCAAACCATTGAAGACATTAATATTGAACCTGATACAACACTTACTTGTCAGGCAACCTTAGTTCTTCTGCTCCTGAATTTTCTAGACTCTGCTGTCCTCTACACCTCTACATATTCACCTTTACATATAATTGACATGTCAATATTATCTCAAAATATGGCCTTAGAACTAAATTAGAAGATTAAGTCAGGCCTAGTCACAGAACAGAGATTATCATCCCTCTTAGTATGTATACTATACTTCTGATACAATCCTAAAAATATAATTGCTACCCAGAACTTCTTTACATTAACTCAGTGAGCTTGCAGAAAATACAACCCCCTTTTCAAAGAAGTTACTAGCTAGTGAAATCTCTGTAATCCTAAATTTAGGCAATGCTTATGCTTATTTGATTTCATGTGGTCTAGCTACTAGGTTTACATGTAACTACATTTAGCTTCCACCATGCTAAATTTACTGCTTTATCATTTCAATGCATTGAGATAATTTTGGAACTTGTGTCTGTAATAGGTTCTCATGTTTTTTTTTTTTTTTTTGAGACAGGGTCTTGCTGTGCAATTCAGGCTGGCCTTGAACTCATGACGTAGCCTAGGCTGGCCTCAAACTCAAGGCAGTCCTGCTTCAGCCTCCTAAGTGGTATGATTACAGGCCACGCCACCATGCCCACCCAGTAAGTTCTAATGTGAATTCAAAAAGAATAACCTTTATAACTGGTTTCATTTTGAGAAACAAATACCATTTTTCTGGTTTTTAAAAAATGTACATCATTATTATATTCTGCTCACAGTATGTTGCCATCTGTCATACTCGATTTAACTTGGGAAATCTTTTTAAACACTGCTTAGAGACCTTGGGGATTAGACTCTTCTGAAAGCTCAACATTTACTTCTGAAAGTAGAGTCAATTCCTCCATGTGTAAACAACCTGCCATTATAGCCAAAACATATAAAAGGAGAGGGAGGAAGTAGCACTCATAAAATCAGAATCAGTTTCTTTTTACAATGCAAATAAATGTGTCACCCAAATAACTAATGTGCAAATGAAGGATTTCAGATTGTGGAGTTGGAACTAGTTAGTTTGAATTCCAGATGTCTCCCTCTCAGTGGGTCACACTAGGTCACTTGATTATCATCTTCATGATACTTCATCTAAGAAATCTGGCCCTGGATGCTGGTGTAGCCAGGATAGTGGAGAGGATTATGTGAGAGAGTAGATGTAGGAGAGCCTGGCCAAAACTACTCAGTGCATGTTGTAGTGAAATGACCATACTTCATCTGCCCACATGTGTGATTCCTTTGTCACTTCTGTGAAGCCTTGCGATTCCTGTGTCTTTGATATTTAAATTCTATCTACTATGTTGAATTTTCTTTCTAAACATGTTCTGTAAAAGCCTCTTTTATTACTCCTTTGGGGTAGGCTGCATATAGTCTGTTTGGGGGAGAAAGGGTGACACTCTGTAAGTGCAGATACTGGTGTGAGTGCATTTTCAGCCTACAGCGAGGTAACATACGAGGAACTGATGAGTGAAAGCCGAGGATGATCTGGTCCAAAGGAACGGCTATTTAGCAGAGGGAATCCTGGTGGGCTCGGGGTTGAGAATCACCCAAGCTACTTCTTATCTTCCCAGTACACTTCAGAAAGGCGCCTTCAGAAGAGAAGTAAGTAGAAGTTTGCTCAGGTCAGTGTTGTTTGAAAAATGTGTTTGTTTTGGTCTGTTGCGATTTACTTGTAATTTCAACAGCCTTCAGCAGATTGAGAACGGCAGAAAGAGGGGCCTTAGTCACTGCGCTAAGCTTGAGCAGTTATCCATCGACCTCCCACTTGGGAATGTGCAGTTGTGAAGCTGTGTGCCTTGTACTCATACGTCTCGGCAATCTCTTTCCGAGGGAAATCAATGCAGCATGTGGGTAAGTTGGAAGGCCCTGAAATCAATCAAGGGGACGTAGGGTTAAACATTCCCTTACCTCTGAGCTTTCATTTATCACCTGCAAAATGGGAATAATCATGGTACCCACCTTTGAGATTGGTTGTAAAGATAAGTGATAGTACAGTGTCTGGTACTAAGTATATACCCAGTAAGTGTTGTCATCACTGTTATTATTTTGCATAATTCTCTCTGCTGCAACTTAGTTTTCTCGAATAAAATATATGAGCCACAATTATCCTTTTGTTAAAAATCTCACTAATTATTACTCCTCCTATGAGAAAATGACGTCCAAAAATAAATTAATGAATGTATTTAATTAAGGAGACCCAATTGGCAGCAATGTGTGTGTGAGTTGGGTGGGACTGGCGAGAGGCAGAAGATAGAATTCTGCGGGTATTCTCTTGTTTTTGTTTATTTTGGAACAGGTGAGGGGATAGAGGAATGAATGCAAGAGTTATGGGGTGGACAAAACAGGGATGACTGTTGGAACGGAGGGATCCAAACTGAATGCAAGATCCTAGGGAAGATAGAGCGGCTAATAGGAGATGCAGATCACTAGAAGTGGAGCAGTTTCACACTTAAATCACATTTCACATTGAATGGATTGAATTCAACAGTCAGTGCACACACTTTACCTGAATCCTGAAGCTGTGTGTGTGCAGTGCTTTCCACTAGGAAGAGTGTGGAGAAGGAATTGCAGGAAGCATCAGACTTAACCTTGGAGGAGCCCTACGTCTGGGGCTGCTGAGGATATTGATGGATATTGATTTGCCAAAGAAATGAGAAGATCCCAGAGGGTGATGCATTGGTCTGTCTGAGGGAAGCTCATTCAAAAGGAAGAGCATCAGATACTACAGAGATATAAATGGGCTTATGGGCTATGAAGGGACAAATAATAACATTCAAAGTAAACCATTGGCATTATTTTTCTTACAGAGTTGAGGCTTATATGTTATGTCACGGGCTGTGGCTTTCAGATGTGAAGATGAAAGTGGACACCACTGATCTGGTAATGGGTCCTTTGTGGCATGTGGCATCGGCAACCCCTTCTACAAGTATCTGCATGTGACAGAGAGAGGGAGAAAGAGTCCAGTAATGACACTGGCAAAGACACAACTGCACTGAGACGTACGTAGACACATAGAAGGCTGTTTACGGGAGTGGCAGAGCTTTCCTAAGGCTCTGTGTGACCCAGTTCAATCACTTCTCCATTTGGTCAATGAAAAACCTAAAAACAGGGATCAGACTGAAATTGTGAATTCTCCTTGTTCAGGCTCTTCAAATGTATTCCCCATCCTGTGGTGATGGCAGGGAGGTATATAATTTTTAATAGAATGTTTACAATTCACATTCATCACAGTGTTCCTCTTACCTTTAGTATCAGTATCCTGTTAAGGAAAAGGAAGTTCAGAAAACAGGATCTGAATTAGGAAGAGTTGATGAACAGAAATCTTTCAATAAGATTTTACCTCACTTTTGGTTTTGATGCAATAAATAATTAAACCCAAACGACAAATCATAGTAACATGTAGATTTATAACTTATGAGAATGTTTTCAAATACATTGCCTCATTCATTCCTTGCAGCAAATCTGTGAGGCACTGTCATAGTAACAAACCCTTCACAGCACAAATCGAATGTCTCACCGTGTTCCTACCAGTTTACATACATTGATCCATGCACTCCTCACAACGGTGCTTGAGGAGCTGATACTATTACAGCATCCCCCTTCTGAAATGGAGAAACTTTAGGCAGAAAATTCTAATAGCTTGTCTGACTTCACTCAGCTAATGAGAGGGGGAATAAGGACTAGGGTCTGGGCAGTCTGGCTTCAGAGTCTGTGCTGCATCATTTTGCTCTGTGGCCTCTGCAGTAATCCCATTGTTTCCTCATGGCTGTCAGTGTAAATGACAGAAAGAAACTAGAGACAGCATCTGCTTGGAGAACGTGGCTTTGGGACATAACGGGCGCACGTTTCCTGCTCACATTAGCATCTCCTTTGTGCAGATGTGAGAACGTGAAGCTTGGAGAAGTTCATGCATTACTTGAGTTGCCACATTATTTGTTAGTCACATAAACTCTAGTGAAATTTGAACGAAAAAAAAATACATGCTAACTGCACCTAGAAGGATTGTGATTTGCTCACCCACCTGAGAACCACTGCTACGCTTCTGAGTGAAGTGAGCAGTTTAACACCTGGCTCCCATTTTCTATAATCTTTTGGTGAAAATACTGAAAGATGAGTGCCCATATGTCTGCCCTGTTGGGAGGAGGTCACTCTGTGTACATTCCCCGTCCGCTTGCTGATCCGATTTAACAATAAATCATGGAAGATGTTTTGGTCATTAGAGAGATGACTGTGGCATTATGTTTTAATATGGGATTCTTTAATCTATTTAGAATGCACGTTGGGGTCTTTGTAAAGAGAGTTCTAATGAGGTCTTCTTTCCCAATACCCAAATTAGTCACCTTAATTACAACTACTGCTGTCATACTGCCTTTCAAGTTCTAGGGCAGTACCGCAGTGAGCTGTTTGTTACTGCAAGCTTGTTCCACTTGTAGTCCATGAAGGGGTCTTGCTTCCTGATTCCTGCTTGCTTCACTTCCTCGTTGTCTTGCATGGTGAATTCTGAATTTCTCCAGAAGTGGTTCCATTAGGACTCCAGAAACATTATTTTTGCAAGTGAAAATTGATTGAAGAAAAGCAGGTGGGTGTGGTAGAACACTCCTGTAATGCCGGCACTTGGAAGGCTAAGGCAGGGAGATTGCTATGAGTTGGAAGCCGGCCTAGGCTACATAGTGAGTTCAAGGCCAGCCTGGACAATATAGTGAGACCATGTCTCAAAAAAAAAAAAAAAAGAAAGAAAGAAAGAAAACAAAAGCATCTTTTTAGTTTTCAGTTTGTTTTAGGAAAACTCCTAGAATAAATATCCACTTAATGAGTCTCTTCTCCCAGTGCATAGTAGATTTTAATCTTTTATATCATTTATAAAGAAATGGCATGGAAGAGCTCATCCCAGGCATTTTAGATTTTATCTCTGTCACAGTTACCTTCTTTTTTTCCCCACTCTGTTTTCTGATGGATTTTCTTTCTGGTCTATAAGTAAAATACTAATTTTTATATAGCTTTTATATATATTGCCCTGAGCAAATGTCTTTATAACATTTACTTCGCTTACACACGATGCGTTTTGCTAAATATTAAAGCTTTTCCAGTTTGCTCACTATTGTATTTCAGGGCCCACAACAGACAACGCATCCGACTATTTGGTACCTTGCAACATGAAGGGCACATTGCCGAGTGCTGGTCGTTGCGGTACAGAGGACGCAGGCCCTTGCTCTGGGGACCTTCCCTCAGAGCACTAGCCTCTGCTGTTCACCTGGGTTGGCATCGGGACCTTCAGGTACAGAGTTCAGTATGGCTTTGCTGCTACTGGCCTAGGTTTGCCCTCTCAGATATGTGAGGCCAGACCCTTAAGAAGAGCGCTTGACAGTGTAACCAGAGGGGCTAACCCCAGCTGGTCGTCACCCTGATAACTCTGGAGACTCCAGGTAAGAAGTGAGACTTGGTGTTAACGTGACAGCCATTCACAACTCCATGCTGACTTACAGTTTCCTGGTTTCATTTGATCTGTGCTGTCGCTCACTGACTTAGAAGTAGCGACGCAGTCATGTTGGTACTCGACTGCTTTGAAACTCATCCGTCTGGTACTGCATGCATGGTGATGGAAAATGTTGTCCTGGTAGTTGTTGTTTGTTTGGTACTCAGCACTCAAACTAGAACTTGTCCCTGGTGTTGATCACCTTGTGACTTGACACTGTTTTCCCACCACAACAGTTCGTACTCCTCGTACCTCTTGGAACCAATTAGCAGCCAGTACCTTGGAACCACGGACTGCATCTGCTTCAGAGGGCTGTGGGAAGATGAAACACGGAAGTCCCCATACCACCAGTGACCTAGGGCTGGGTCCTCCTCCAGCGGGGCTAACGCCTGTGTCTCTGCATCGTTGCATCGGCTTGGCCTCAGTGCTGAGCTGCACGGCTGCACTTTGCTTGCTAAAGACAAACATCCTTTCTTCACTTACAACTACTTGTTCTTCATCTCTGTCAAAGTTTTGATTTATTTTATATCGTAAAAGGGAATTATTGAAATTCTCCTGCAGCTTCTGCGGGGCTTCAGCATTGCCCTCAGCCTCAGGGCCCCATCGCTGCCCCAGTTGGAAGGGAGTTCAGGGCTCATGGGGCTAAGGAGTCTAGCCTTAAAATGCAGCTAGTGTGGGGTGTGGTCACTCTTGTTCATGACTTTCACTTTTTGTGATTTTTATCAGAAAAGGTACCTAGTACGTACCACACTTTATCAAGTTTAGGGGAAATCCAAATCACTAAAGATATTTTAAAATGCAATGCAACCACCATAGAATGTCCATTGAATTTAGGGCTGAAAAATCCCTCATATCAAACGTTCCTTCTGAGCAGCGTGAGTGCAGATCTGTGTTCATGTTTCCTTTCATGTGCCCGAGGCCGTCTTTGTGATTTCTCCTTATAGAGTTAGAACGGCTCTTGTTTATTCTTGTACATTTAACATTGTTCTTTCATGAATCCTCTCTTCCATCTGTAGCTGTCTAATTAGTTTCTACCTACCTGGCTCAGCTCTCTTAGAAGTCATGGTTTTAATTTACCATCTTGAGATTTATACTTAGATACAATATCTTCCTTGTGTCTGTCTAGCATCATTAAAATCAGGGGAATACTGAACATTTAATGGTTAAAGGGTGAATAAAACGCCCACCCCCTCCTCATGGTCTTCCTACACGTGGGCGGTCAGTGTGTGTCAGGGAGCCCCTTTTCCTGGGCCCGCTCGCCCTCTGCAATGAAACCCCAGTGCCTTCGGCAGCTTTCGTTCTAGTGGATGCCACCTGCTTGCAGCAACCTTGAGGCCCAGCTAGCAGAGAAGGTTTTTCCCGGCGCCCCCGGTGTGCATTTTCAGAAGCAGAGGAGTATGCTGTGGGGCTTGGGGCTGTAGCACTGAATCCTGCCCTGGTCAGGTAACCCCCTCGCGTGCTGGTTAATCTGCAGTTCGTCAAAGCATTGTCAGGTGGATTCGCTGGTGACCTGTATGACCACTTGGCGAGGGATATAGGTCAGCTTTGTCATTTGCTGTTTGAGCCCCTGTGAAGACATCAAGACGGAATCCTCCTGTGACCGTGCCACGGTGCCCACCTGGAAACCCGCTCCTCACACCCTCGGGAAGCAGAAATCACTTCTTCCCATGTGAGAAGTGAAGTTGGAGGAGTCCCGGGAAGTAAAGCAAATGAAAGCGAAACCTAGCCCTGCAGGTTTAGGATTGAAATGTTTGGTTTAGAGAAGCTGTGCCCACTCAGATGACTTGTGGGAAATGCAAAGTGATTTGTGGAGAGCTGGAGGCTCTCTGGAGCCCCCACCTTCCTTGTCTTCCCCACCCAGGGCCAGCACATCCGTTAGTGACAGCCTTGAAACACCTGAGACAATGATGAGAGAAATAGAGGCGAAGACCACTCAGGCCGACGATGGTACCTCTCTCTCTACAGCACACAGTAACATATAAAGACCATTTCCTTTTGAAAGCAGTGAGCAGTCTATGCATTTTGATTTTCTCCCTTAAAATATGCCACACAGGTCTTTCTAGATCAATAGATTTATCTTGTAACGCATTTCAAAATTCAATGTTTTAACTCATGCAAAATGTATTCAGTGTAAATGGCGAAGAACTGATTTAACACTTTAATTTTTCTACAAACACCTTATTTTCCTAACAGCATTTTATCTTCTTGTTTCAATTCTGTCCGTCGTTGAGACAAAAACTAGTCAGCTTTAATTTGTTTCTTTTATAATTTCATTTTAGTATCTACCATGAGAAACTGCTCTCCTGACTCTTTAATTTTGTTTTTAATATGAATTCCTTAGAGCTGAGCTGACCTGATGTGACTCTTTAAATGTGAATTTATTTGCAACCAAACGCAATGTGGTCCCATCTCAACTGAGCAGCAGTCCTGTGTGGGGAGTGGCTGCCACATTGGGCAGGGCTGGTGGGAAACATTTCTGTCCTTGAAGAAATCCCTGTTCGATGCTGCTACTTGCACAGTGTCATACACTTTGAATTTTTTTTTTTTTTTTTGGCCTTTTGAGACAGGGTCTCCCTATGCAGTTCAGGCTGGCCTTGAGCTCAGTTTGTGTTCCAGGCTGGTCTTGAACTTGCAATGATCCTCCTGCCTCAGCCTCCCAAGGGCTATTACAGGCATAAGCCACCTGCTTTGGAATTTTTAAGGCAATTGTCTTAAACCTCCCTTAGGATAAAAATCCTTACATCTGGAGAAACAAGGTCTTCTTGTTCAGAAATACGGACACAGCCATTGGTTCTAGATTTGTTATTTCCCTCAATGTGCTTTATGGGTTTATCTACACAGGTTCTGCACAGTTGCTGCTGCTGTTCCAAGAGAGGTATTCCCAGTTGTTTGGAGATGAGAGTGTTCCAGACTTTGAGGAACCGGGGGCCTTGGTAGCAGCGCACAAGTGAGTTGATCTTTACTTTATTCTGTGCTTTGTTGGTGTCTCACTGACAGAAGCGCTGCTTGCCCCTCCTCCCTGGAGAAATGCAGCCCAGGCACCAGCAGAGAAGGGGGCCACTCTGACCGCCCCACTTCCTCCTCGCGGTGGAGCAGCTCCCCAGCTCTGGCAGGGCTTGGCCGGCAGCCTGATGGTGGGGGTGCGGGTGGATAGCACTGGACTTGTTACTGATCAGTGCTACAGAGGAAACTCACTATTATTTTGAAATATTTGGATTATTATTTGTCCACCTTACTGATATATACCACTTGTCGAAACTTGGTAGTCAGTTCTCTTGGCATTTGGGATTTGTTAGTAATAACATTTTGGGAGTGCATATGTTGGAAAACCTAGCCAGTGTTCCTTTTTTTAAAAAAAATTATTAGTACCTGTACATGTTTGTAGTACATGATTACATGCATCCTGGGGAGTTGGTACACATACATGGTATATCTTAATTCTTTTTATTTTCCCTTGCCCTACCCCCTGCTCCTCCCTTTCCAACTCTTTATTGTCATCTCATTTGCATAAGATCTCTCTGTCTCTGTTACCTATTATCTATCTTTTATTTTGCTCTTTATTCATACTTTGAGTTTTTTATATAAGAGAAACCATGTGACATTGAAGCTTGTGTGTCAGATTTATTTCACTTAACATTATGGTCTGAAGGTGCATCTATTTTCCTACAAATCACTTGAACTTCAGTCCTTTCAGTTTTTGCCCATGTAGTATATGGTATTCGTAGTAGATTTGTCATAAATGGCTGTTAACAGATTGAGATAATCTTTCTATACATATTTTCTTCAAGGATTTTTATCATGAATGGATGTTGGATTTTGTCAAAGGCTTTTTCTGCATCTATTAAGATGATCATGTGATTTTTGTCTTTGCTTCTGTTCATGTGATATATTAGATTTATTGATTTACATGCATTGAACCATCCTTATATCCCTGGGACGAAGCCGCCTTGTTCGTGATGTATGATATGATTATTTGTTAGATTCTTTTTGCCAGCATTTTGTTGAGGATCTTTGTACCTATGTTCATTAAAGAGATTGGAGTGTACTTCTCTTTTTTAGTTCAATCAGTGTCTAGTTTTTAAGTCAAGGAGATGCTATCTTCCAGGAATGTGTTTGGCAGTGCTTCTTTCACTTTCATTAGATTTTGAGGAATATTGGCTTTAGATCTTCCCTGAAGTTCTTGTAGAATTCAGTGGAGAAGTCATCAGGTCCTGCAGTTTTCTTAGTTGGTGTGCTTTTTTTCTTACTCTTTGAATATTATTGCCTGTTATTGGATTGAGAGGTTTTACATATTCTTGGTTCAATTTTAGTAACTCACGTATCTAGAAATCTATTCATTTCTCGTGATTCTCCTATTTATTGGAGTATTGTACAGATTTTTGAAGTACTAATTGATCAGGATTTAGACAGTGTTGTGATTTTATGATTTTCCTTAGTAATTGCATGTATATGGGTATTTTATTTTTGATATTGGTCTTTTTTTGATATTGGTCTTTTCTCTCCTTTTTCTTGATAAGATTGGCTAAGAGTTTGTTTTGTTTATTCATTCAAAAAAAAACCCCAGCTCTTTGATTCATTGATTCTTTGTATTGATTTTTTAGTTCCAATTTATTTAATTTTTGTCCTGATCTTTAAAATTTCCTTCATTGTTCTAACTTCGAATTTAGATTTTTCTTCTTTCTCTAGGACCTTGAGGTGTAGCATCTACTTATCTATTTGCGCTTGCTCTGCTTTTCTGATATTAGTATATGCAGCTTAATTGTCCCTCCTTAAACTGCTTTCATTTTATTCGATGGGTCCCAGTATGTTATGTTGGCATTACTGTTTGATTCTAGGAATTATCTAATTTCTTCCTTGATTTCTTTTCTGACCTATTGATTGCTCAAGAGTATATTATTTAGTTTCCATGTGTTTGGATAATTTTTGTGGTTTCTTTTACCATTGATTTCTAGTTTTATTGCCCTATGACTTGATAATATGCATAGGACAATTTCAGATTTTTGGATTCATTTAGGCATGCTCTTTTGACCAGTATATGGTTTCTTTTGACCAGTATGTGGTTTCTTCTGGAGAATGTTCTGTTTGCCACTGAAGAGAGTGTGTATTCTGTTGTTAGGTACAATACTGCACGTATCTGTTAAGTTCATTTGCTGGAAGGATTTGTTCACCTCTGATATTTGTTTATTTTTTGGTCTGCTTTGTCTGTTTGTGTTAGTAGGGCATCAAGGTCCCCCAGTATAATTGTTCTGATGTGTATCTGATCTTTTATATTTGTTTGTTTTGAAGAAGGGTGCTTCAGTATTTGCTGCATATATATTAATATTGTTATCTCTTCTTGTTGAATTGTTCCCTTAACTAAGATATAGTGACTTTCTTTGCTTTTTCTGGTCAGTTTTGGTTGAAGTCCACTTTTTCTAAAAATAAGACAGCTACTCCTATTTGTTTTCAGGTTTTCATTGTGTGAATATTGCTTTCCTTTCTTTGATTTTTTTTTTTTTAGTCTATGAATTTCTTTTTGGAATAAGTGTGTTTCTTGTATACAGCATAGGATTTTATCTTGAAAGTTTTTTTTTTTTTTTTTTTTTTTTTGGTTTTTCTCCGGTACCAGGAACTGAACTCATGACCTTGCGCTTGCCAGACAAGCACTTTTGCCACTGAGCTAAATCCCCAGCCCAAAAGTTTTTTTTTTTGTTTGTTTGTTTTCTCCGGTGCCGGGAACCGATCTCACGACCTTGCGCTTGCCAGGCAGGCGCTTTTGCCGCTGAGCTAAATCCCCAGCTCAGGGTTTTATCTTTATGATCCATTCTCTTAGTCTGTGTCTTTTTCTTAGGGAGTTGAGTGTATTTACATTGAAGGTTATTACTGGAAGGTATTGGCTCATTCCTGTCATTGTATTATTTTCGTGTTGCTGATTTCTGTTTTTCTTCCTCTGTGCCTCATTGTTGAACCTACCATCTATTTTTATTCCACTAGACTCTTTGGTATTGCTGACTTCATATTTAAGATATCTTTGAGAATTGTTTACCATGTTAGTTTGGTGATTATGAATTTATTCTTTTTTTTTTTTTTTGAGACGGGGTCTTGCTATGCAGTTCAGGCTGGCCTTGAGCTTACTTTGTAGCCCAGGCTGGCTTCGAACCACACTCCTCCTGCCTCAGCCTCCCAAGTGCTGGCATTACAGGCGTGTGCCACCACGCCTGGCGATTATGAATTTATTAAGGTGTTCTTCGTCATGGAAAGATCTTATTTTTCTGTCAGTTTTGAAAGATAGTTTTGCAGGATTTATCAGTGTGGTTTGGAGATTATTTTCTTTGAGCCCTTGAAGCACTGCATCCCAAGGTCTCCTGGCCTTTTATCATTTGTGTTGAGAAGTCTGCTGTAATTCTAATCAATTTACCTTTGTAAGTGATTTGTTGTTTTTCTCTAACATGTTTTAAGATTGTGTCCTTATGTTGGATTGCTGGGATTTTGACTATGTTGTATCATGGTGAAAGAAAACCTGAAGTATTTCTCAGTAATTTCTTCTACCAGTTCTTAGATGGGAATTTAATAACAATTGTGTATGAGGGGATGTGTAGTGAGCGAAACTGAGCATTACAGGAATTTGTTCTGAGGGACCCTTCCTGGTAGTCAGTGTTAATGATCAGCGGTAATGTTTGACAATTACGATTTTAAAATTAGCACTTCTCATCACCACTCAGAAACCAGAGCAAAGTGACCTTTTCAGGATACTACAGAATGTGAGTGTTTTTTTTAATAATACAGATACTTTTGTCTCATGAGAAATAGCAAATATAAGATGCAAACATAACACACAGCTTTTGCACTCCTATATCCTGTTAATAATATAAACTCCATGGTAACTTAATATTGCAATCCATTTTCTGTATTTAAATACACACTTTGTCCCTGTAAGAGAAGCTAATGTGTGTATTTCTGTGTGTGTCTTGTGCATGTCATTTGGCAAAATGTAGCCTGAGATTCTGAATTGTGTATAATATGGTGAATAGGTAGAAAATGCAAGAAGATTATAACTCTTCTAGCTGAGATGCATTTCCTGTTTTCAAATTCAACTCTGTAATGTGGTATAAATGGTATAATGATATAAACTGAGGGCATAACATTTTCAGTGCTGTATATATATTTTTCCCTATATCACAACAGCTTGCACTCTCTTGGGGAAAGGGCTCTGTGAATGATTTGGGCAATAACCCCCTGTGTTAAATATTAAGCTGTTGACAATAGCATTAAAGATCTGGTGTCACAAATGTTCTCATTACTTGAAGGATTTTTGGAATCATGTAACTCATTGATACTTAGATGTTAACTGTAACATCTCAAAATGTCTTCAGTGTAGCATCTACAGTCCCAGTGTACTGTGGGGATGAGGGAATTTAGGCAAAACCGTAATCATTACAAAATAGATACTGCTCCTTTCCTGATACTGGTCCATGTCATATATTTTACCTTCTTTAAGAGAACTATATTATATTCTTTGTAAATATCTAGCTATATGATTAAAACATTCTTGGCAATTTTTCTTTTTATATTGATCATATTTTTATTCTTTTTTTGGGGGGGTCTTTTTGAGACAGGGTCTTGCTATGCAGTACAGGCTGGCCTTGAGCTCACTTTGTAGCCCAGGCCGGCCTTGAACATGGCAATGATCCTCCTGCCTCAGCCTCCAGAGTGCTGGGATTACAGGCTTGTGCCACCACGCCTGGCCATGTTTTTATTCTTATTGTCCTTGCTTACTGTTACTGTAACATAACTAGTTTTTCAAACCGAACTGATTTTTGTATGAATTCTTATATGAAAAGTTTCCCACTACTGTTAAAACTTTATGAATTTCATTTACATTATACCTTATATCAATTTTTAACTAGTTGAGAATGAATTGGTAATGGGTTTGGGTATATAAGGGATCTAATTTTACGATGACAAAATTGCTTTGGGTTGTATGTTGTTTTCCAGTTTCCAAAACTACCTTGTCTCCCAGCTATGTAATCATTCATCAGGTGATGCGTATTACTATTTTCTCACAACTGATAATGCTACGACTATGACAACAGTTACGTGAGTGTTGCTGGGATGAAGTTGAAATTCTATCTTTAAAATGTTGGAAAATCCTTGGACTTTATAGGCTAAAGTATTTGCTAATATTCCATTCCAAGTGATCTTTTACTAAAATCATGTTCTGTTTTTTTTTTTTTTTTTTTTTTTTTTTTTTTTTTTTTTTTTTGGTTTTTCTCCAGTACCAGGAACCGAACTCACGACCTTGTGCTTGCCAGGCAGGCGCTTTGCTGCTGAGCTAAATCCCCAGCCCCTCATGTTCTGTTTTGTTCTTCTATTTATTTATACTTTTAGATTTCTCACATAAGAGAAACAGTGTGATATTTAAGCTTGCTTGTCTGATTTACTTCGTTAAAGAACAAAATTAAAGAGAGATGATGGGAAACAGGGAGAGAGATCTCTTCCCCATTAGAGGGACAAGAGATGGCAGGGAGTTTTAAGGAAAACTTCTAATTCTCAGCAAAGCTAGTGAAAGGGGATAATATAATAATTATTTTTTCTAAATAATGCCCTATATATTTCATTGTTTGCTGCTACCTGGAACTTAACACAGTATTATCTATGTGCTACCTAGCCCCCAGACAGCTGTGAGGGTTTTAATATTCGACACAGGCAATGGAATGGTAAGGATTAGTTCTCATTTAGAAGCAGGACTTTGGCCAGCTTTATGTTGTGTAGGTGTATACGGTAAATCTGAATGGGAAAATCTGTGCCATTAACATTCATGCCTTTAGTGGAAAAGGCTGCGGTAACTGCAGGCAAGCATTTATGCGTGCTGTCTTTCTAGGTTACAAAATTATTTAACCCTTTCTTTGAAACTCATAAAAATCATCTGATATAAATTAAATGTATATAATGTCTTAGATATTTAGAGTCCATAAATAAGTTTATATAATGTTTCTAGATGATTAGAATCCAGAAATGCAGTCTAAACATTTATCTGAAAGTTTGATATGCATTGTTTATGTTAATGTTGGTTATGATTCTTTACATTAACATAAAAAATGCTAATGATTTAAAATAAAGAAACACTGGTGATGGTGGAGTATAGTGACAAAATGAATGTTACAGTTGTTTTTTATTGCTTTGAATTGTTTTCAGTAATTTTTTAAAAGTGATAGATGTAGTACAGTCTCATTAACTAGCAAAACTGGGCAGTATATATAGAAACTTTCTATTTCATGCAACTTCTTTAACTGATGTGATGGTGTATTAATATTTGAAGACTTTTCATATGTTTGAAGGATAGTTTCCTTTGGTATGAAAGGAACTAAGACATGTGGGCATACACGTGGTTTTCCTAGAATGGGATCATGGTGTACACATTCTGTTTTCTGGTTCATTCACAAATATAAACCCACATATACCAATCCCCGTTTTATAATGTATTCGAGTGCTGAAATTCAGCACTTTCCTACTTGTGGGATACATTTGGTTTTGTAGTATCAGATGCATGCACAAATTTTTTAAATATTTATTGTATACCGAACAGATTCTTAGTTCTGTTTTAGTCATACCTGTATGTGTTGTTTAAGCCATCATCACAGTTTAGTAATGGATATAAGTTTTGGTAGTCCTGTTTAAAAATGAGAGACAAAGTATGTGCTTTAAATAGCTTTACATTTCTTGTATAGTTAAAACTATATTTCTTAGTTTATATTAATACCACTTAAGTTTCCTTTAAAAGTATTTTTAATATAGATGTATTTATATTTACAGTTGGATTCTCTGAGTTTTAAAAATGTGTTCTTTTTTAATAGGTTTGAGATACAATTAATGTACAGTAAAAACACACATGATGTTTGACAAACACATCTACCCTTATATCATCGTTATCACCAGGTAATAAACATTATCTGTATAAATTTCCTTGTATGCATGTTTCTGTGTGTGTGTGTGTGTGTGTTTGTGTGGCTGTATGTGTTTGGTAGTAGGAGATAAATGGGTAGTTGTTGCTTGCTAAGTATAATGTTTCAGTTACCCGAAATGAATTCTAGACATCTGTTGTTCAACATTGTGACTACTGCTAACACTACAGTATTGTATATTTGAAATTTATCTGGAGGATGGGACTTTTTTTATTAAGAGTTCTTACATTTCCTTTAATATGATACTGAGTTCTATCTAGTTCTAGGAGGCAACTGTGGGAATTTGTGAAACATAACAATCTTGGAAAGATTCCATTTACTTAATCCTTGAAGTGAGCACTTGACCAGTCATAAAACCCAGCTATTTTCAGCTAGGCAAACAAGCTGCTTTCCTCAGGACAGTTTGCATGTTATATAATACATTTATTCCTCACAGTTATTTTCCTTCTGCTTTAAATGAAATCATATTTTTAGTGTTTTTATGGACTTTATGATTGTTGGTGGTAAACAGGAAAATTACGAATTTCATCTTACAAGGATTCATTTGTGTGCTATGAACAACTTCCTACCAAGTTGAGATTTGACTTTCAGCTCATTAAAAATGCCCTTGGTATCTTTCTGAAGTACTATTACCCAGAGATACATTAGTATGAAAAACAGATTAAGAGAGGTATGAAATAAGCAGGATTCCTGACAGAATTTACATTTATTTTGATACACAGGTCAAATGGAAATAATGTGGGGACCTTATGCATATTGTTTGCTGATGTGTAAATTGGGCTTTGTGGAATGTTCTGGGTTTACCAAGGTTTCACAACCATAGAGAAATTGTTATACTGTTTTGTAGGTTATAATAATATTTTTACATTAACTACTAAAATGAAATGATCTACAATGAGAAATTAGTAAATAATTGTTTTTCCACGCCATCCTGTTTTAAAACAGTGATAAATAGCTCATGGATGTCTTGCAACAATATCTGTCACAAAAATATTGAAAGATGTCAATGTCCATGTTAAATTGCAAAACCAGTGGTGTAGGGTTAGTTTATAGCAAAACATCAAGGGCTTTTACATTTTAAATAATTTCTAAATTAGAAATTGCTTTAGCATTGAGAATTAGTTTTGATAACTGAAGTTGTTTTAGGTGACTCAGGTTGCTCCATTCAAACCTCATAATAAGTCTGTGATATAAAATTAATAATGATTTTATATTGTATAGGTGTTACATAGATCAAATGGAATGATCTGCAGATGGTAAGCTTGCATTGTAACTATAGAATAAACACTGAATAAAATTAAGATCTTTATTGTTACTATATTAATAACATAGAGCAAATTTCATAATTTATTTTCTGGAGGTGAGTGTGGAAAGATTGTACAAGGTACTACAGACACTGTATAGAGTGTTCTCTTTTTGTTGTTAATTTTCCTAATAAATGCATTGCTATTTTACCATAGTTAGTGAACCTAGGTAAACATATTTATTATGCAAATATACTGATTCCATGATTCTTTTTGAACTACCATTCATTTCTTGGCACTCTTAAAATTAGAAATACTTATTCAAAAAGCCTGTGCTATTGCCTACTGTTTCATATGTCTGCATGTGTGAAAAGTTTATTCCTTCTAGTTATTTATGATACATTTTTGTTTTGAATTCATTGTTATCCTTCCCTTTTGCTGTATGACTAGTTCTTTTGTTTGTTTGTTTGTTTGTGTTGAAACAGGGTCTCACAATGAAGTTCAGGCTGTCTTTGAACTCACTATATAGCCCTGGCTGGCCTCGAACTCACAGCAATCTTCCTGCCTCAGCCTCACAAATGCTAGGATTACAGGTGTATGCTTGTATGACTAATTCTAAAAAACAGGGATGATAATTGACTTTTGTTCTCTTCCTTCTTGCTTCTTTTCCATAACTATCATTCAATTCTCTTTATCAGATGACTCCAGAAAGATAATGATATCTCTTTGATTATGACATTGTAATATGCAGTAAATCCATATCCCACATCATCAGTGTTAATAAGTCACCCGGGGTCACTTCTATTAGAACTAGCCCATTACTGGAAGTTGGAATGAACCATCAGCTTATCCTAGGTTGTTCAGTCATATGTTTTAATATGTCATACTAGCTACTAGCTTCTTTTCCCCTAGAAACTATCATTGACTTTATAAGCCATCATTTCCTGAGATGACTAACTAATGTATTAAGAACAACATTTGTAGGCAAGTGAAATAAAGACACTTCTCAGAAGTACAAATGGCCAAAAAAATATATAAAAAAATATTCAACATCTCTGGCTGTTAGAGAAATGTAAATTAAAATGAAACCAAGGTTCCACTTTAAACCAGAAAGAATAGCAATTATCAGGAAGTCAAAGAATAACAAATGCTGGTGAGGCTGTGGTGAAAAAGGAACCCTCTTACATTGTTGTTGAGAATGCAAACTAGTACAACCATTTTGGAAATCAGTGTAGAGATTTCTCAAAGAAGTAAAGTTATCACCTTCATGTAACTCTGCTGTTCCCCTTCTAGGTATCGTCCGCAAAGAGCTAAAGAAAATCCTGCTACGATAGATGCATACAATGTGTATAGCAGCACAATTGATAATAGGTAAATCCTGGAAGCAGCCTTTATACCCATCAACACATGACTGGATAAATAAAATGTATCTGTGCAGAATGAAATAACACTTGGCTATAAAAAAAGAGGATACAAAGCCGGGTGTGGTGGCACACGCCTGTAATCCCAGCATTCAGGAAGCTGAGGCAGGAGGATTGTTGCAAGTTCGAGGCCAGCCTGAACTACAAAGTGAGCTCAAGGTCAGCCTGAACAGTGTAGTGAGACCCTGCCTCAAAAAGACAAAAAAAAAAAAAAAAAAAAAAGGAGGATATATTTAATAATTTTTAGGTAAATGCATACATCTGGAAAACACAGTGTTGAGTAAAATATATTCGTCACATAAGTTTCATACCATGTGATACTTCTCGTTGGAGTAGGGAAAAGTACAAGCAGAGAATAATAAAAAATAGAAGGTATAATTTCAAGTCAGGGATTATGAAGCCTCCTGCCTTTCCTTTGTTTGCCCAGGATTGCCTTTGCTATTCTAAGCCTCTTCTGGTTCCAGATGAATTTTAGGAATGTTTTTTCTAGATCTGTGAGGGATCCTAATGATATTTTCATTGGGATTGCATTGAAACTGTAGAACAATTTTGGGAGTATAGCCATTTTAACAGTATTGGTTCTTTCTATCCATGAGCAAGGGATATCTTTCCATTTTCTGAAGTCCTCTTCCATCTCCTTTTTCAGAGTACTGTAATTTTTACTGTACAGATCTTTTACTCCCTTTGTTAGGTTGACTCCTAAGTATTTCATTTTTTTAGGTGCTATTATGAAAGGTCTGGTTTCCCGGTTTGATCAGTCTTACATTCTTACATTTCGTCACCTGACCAACTTCGTTGAAGATAACAATATGTGATATAACAACCACTGTTAATTCCTATCATCTTGTTTTGAAACCCTGTATCATTTTTATTGTTTTTGTCTACGTGGTTGTTATTTTATTTTATTTTATTTTATTTTATTTTATTTTTTTTGTTTTTCTCCGGTACCGGGAACCGAACTCACGACCTTGCGCTTGCTAGGCAGGCGCTTTTGCCGCTGAGCTAAATCCCCAGCCCCTCGTTGTTGTTATTTTATTTTTTACTCTCTTTAAAATTAAAAAAAGATAGAATGAAACAAGGGGATGGATCTCTTGTAAATGGGAAGGAATCGAGATAGAAGGCAAGGGTTGGGGATAGGGGAAGGGGAAGTAAGGAGAATTAAGACGGCTAGGCACAGGAACCTGATAACCTCATTGAGCAGAAATGTTATATGTCATAAACACACACTAAGAAAGACATACACAGCCGAGAAGACTGTGTTAACTAGGCATTTAGCCATAGTAGTAATGACAAAAGCTCACACTGTTCACTTCTTTCAAAATCATTCGTTAATAACTGGTGCTCTTCATATTATTTTAAAAGAATATTAACTACCATGTTAGGTGAAATCAGATGGAAGCTTAAATATTGCATGGTTTCTCTTATTTGATGAAGCAAAATAAAAGATGGATCATGGGAGATAGGAGATAGAGCTTTTGTGAAAAGGAAGGAGACTAAGATGGAGGGAGAGGGGAAGGGGGATGAGAAGGGATGGACAAAGAATTAAGGGTTTCTGAAATAAATTTAAATTAGCATCTTACTAAAAATAGCAATGTTCCAAAAGCCAGGGTGTCACCCTCATTTCTGGCTGTGTCTGTCTTAGCAGTCCTTGACTCCTGTTTAGTCACAGCCTTGGAAGACTGCGTCATACTTGTTAAGGGTTCCTCCAGAAGCACTTGTATCTGCAAAGCTTTGAATATGAGAAAGGGAGAAGTTTATCTTCTATAAAGGATGCCTTTTAAAAAAAATTTATTTTAAAAATAAAAGAAGGAAAACATATTAACAAGCAGACATTCATTTATAAAATAGCATAAGAACAATACAAACAATACAGAATTACAAAGTGGTAGGAAATTAACAATGGTTGTTGTATTATATATTGATATGTTCAAAGTGATTTCTCAGGAAAAAAAATAGAGACATATAAGATTGATCAAACAAGTAATCACTAACTGTTCCTTTCAGTAAAGCAGTAGAAGACAGTAGTACAACTATATTAGCTATCCTGTATATACATGCATACCCAATTTCCCCTTCTTTCCCTTCTCTTTCCCACACTGCAGTTGCCCTTTACTTTGGAGCATTTTCCTTTTGTTTCATACTCTCTATCATACCTCCTAGTTTTTATTCACTCTTTCAGACTCTTACACTAGGGAGGCAATACATTGCTTACACATGCAGGTCTGATTTATTTCACTTATGAGTATGGTCTCTAGTTGTGACCATTTACCTATAAAAGCCTTGAGTTTATCTTTCTTTATAGCTGAGTAATATTCCATTATATAAAAGTACCACAATTTTTTTTATCCAATCTTCAGTAGATAGATATTTGGGTTGCTTCCATAATTTAGCAGTTACAAATTGCACTGCTATGAACAGAGGTGCACATCTATCACTATGATAATGATGTTTTCAGATCTTCTGGGAAAATACCCGGAAAGGGAATACCTGCATTGAATGGAACCTCTAAATCTAGTTTCATGAGGAATCTCCAAACTGATTTTCACAGTGGCTTCACCAGTCGGCATTTCCCCCAGTAGTAGACAAGAGTTCCTATTTCTCCACAGCCTTGCCAGCATTTATTTTGGTTGATTTTTTAACGCTAGCCATTCTTACTGGAGTGAGATGAAATCTCAGTGTTTTAATTTGCATTTCTTGAATGACTAATGATGTTGAACATTTTCTCATGTGTTTATTTGCCATTTCTATTTCTTTATCTGAGAAGTGTGTATTCATCTCAGCTGCCCATTTTTGGATTGCGTCTTTGAATTTTGGGTGGCTGATGTTTTTCAATTCTTTCCATATTCTAGATAGAAGACCTTTGTCAGCTAAAATTTTTTCCCAATTTGTGGGTTTTCTTTTTACTCTGCTGGTGATTTGTATAGATGTGCAGAAACTTTTCAGTAGGATGAGATCTCAGGTGTTGATTTTTTGACATATTTCACGTGCAGTGTGGTTTTTGTTTGTGAACTCTCTGCCTACCCCTATGTCTTCAAGGTTTTTACCTACTTTTTCTTCCAGTACATTTAGTGTTTCTGTTTTAATATTTAGATCTGTGATCCATTTTGACTTGAGTTTGGTGGAGGGTGATAGACTTGGGTCTATTTTCAGTCTTTGGCAGGTGATAAGCCAATTTTTCCAGCAGCATTTATTAAAGAGGCTAGCATTCTTCCAGGGAGTTTGTTTGGCCCCTTTATCAAAGATTAGGTGGCTGAGTGTGTTCGTGGTTGTGTCTCTGTCTTCCAGTCTGTTCCATTGATCTTCTGGTCTGTTTTTTAGCCAGAGCCATGTTGATTTTATTACAGTAGCTTTATACTATAATTTCATGTCAGGGATTGTGAGTCCACCTGACTTATCCTTGTTGCCCAGGATTGCTTTTGCTATTCTGGGTCTCTTCTGGTTCCAGATGAATTTAAGGCATGTTTTCTCTAGATCTGTGAGGTATGCTAATGGTAATTTAATGGGAGTTGCATTGAATCTGTACAACAATTTTGGTGGTGTGGTTATTTTCACAATGTTCATTTTTCCTGTCCATGAGCAAGGAATAGTTTTCTATTTATTGAAATCCTCTTTGATCTCTTTTTTCAGAGTACTTTAGTTTTCATTGAATAGATCTTTTACTTCTTTTGTTAGGTTGATTCCTAAATATTATAATTTCTTGGATGCTGTTTTGAAGAGGATTCCTGAATGAATTTACTTTATTTTTCTTTCTCCTTGTTTTTTTTTTTTTTTTTTCTTTTGTATTGAGGATCGAACCCAAGGCCTTGGCACTGAGCTACATTCCCAGCGCTTTTTGTATTTCTTATGTAGACACAGTCTCATTACGCTGTCCAGTCTGGGTTCCAAATTGTGATCCTCCTGCCTCGGGCTCCCAGAGTGCTGGGGTTATGGACATGCACCAGTGAATTTACTTTACGGCAGTTAACTAAGTAGGTTGTAGATAAGAATTCTATCTGGCATATTTAAATGGCATTTATTAGGTATACAATGTGTTGTTGTGATACTGTGATTGTTTTTGCATTCTGCCGTGTTTCCCTTTCCAAATGTACGCTCTCTTCACATTTCCTCAATCTTCCATCATAAGTTAAAGCTTTGGAATTATTATTTTTTTGGTAGAGATTTGTTGTAGGTATCATGTGAAAATCCAAGGTATATATCTGCCAAGTATATAGTCACTCGGCAAATTTTCCTTTTTATTATTATCATTCCTGTTATTACTAAAGCTAATGATACCAGCCTTAGTAACACTACTATTTTATTAGTAGTAAGCTGAGTATAGTCGTTTATCACTCAGAGTATTTAATGGGTGGCTTGTCTTTCATACACATATTGGAATATATTCTGCTGGTTTTCATTCAGTTTACATATTTTTCTGGAAGACTTTATGGTTATTTATGCCAATAGAGTTAACTTATATGTAGTGTAAACACTGCAGCCCCTGCAAACACAGGTGGAGGGAATTTAACATTCAGTTCAATTTTCTTGATTTTGTTAAACTTTCAAACAGGGTTTTATAATCTATTTCATGACTTTAATTCAGCATCATTGTTGCATAGAAATACTGAGAGCAGATACCCTTGCTTGGTTCCTATTCTCAGGAGTCATGCATTAAACCTTTCACAATTAAGTTTAATGTCAGCTGTACCTTTTTGTAGATACTCTCCAACAGATTGAGGATATGTTCTGTTATGGCTAATTTGCTTTTATTACTTTTCAGATATGGATGTTAGATTCAGACAAATAATTTCTCTGCATCTACTGAGGTGATATTTTTCTGTTTCAGTCTCCTACTGTGCGAAATTCCCAGCCAGTGCCGAGTTTTCCTTGCCTGCACTGGAGCCCCCATTCTCTGAGCAATCAGACAGGATGAGCTTGCTTCATTGGCTTCCTCTTTCTGATAGATCACAGTTGTACCTTGGCCAATGCAGAGTGTCTGAAAAGATAGCAGGTTTCTTTTGAAGTAGTCATGTCTATTTACCCAGGGTTAGAAACCTGTAACTCCTGAGACAGGTAGAGGCCAAAAATTTTTTTGATATAGCAAATTTTTTCAAAAATAGAATGCACTGCTGTGTTATTAATTAAATTAGTACTGACTCACTTAGCTTATGAAATAAGCCAATGATTTACAATCAGTTGTTTAATAATCTTTTGCTGCCTCTGAAAATACAAGTTAAATGCATATAGACATTCAGCATATTATTTGATGTACCTAGAAATGTATGTAGATGTTTGCTTTGGATCTATTAATTGTATTTTTGTACTTTCCTTTTTATATACATACTGAAAGTCGTGCTACTCGCTATTTCACTCCTGTGTGTTCTCCAGAGTGCTTTATGGTTGTCTATGGTGAGTGATGTGTGTCCTGTAGCCATATATCCATATAGCAATAAACAGAGAATTCATTGGAGTCTTCCTGGTTGCAAATAATAGCTTTTCTTGATTTTATGCTCAGTATCAGGATTTACATAAGAGATTATTTTATCTCCTGTTCGCTGCCCTTGAACTTATCATTAGTGACTTAAACAGTGTTACACTTTGTTACTGATTATTTCATAGAATGATCATATTTTAATGTATTCTATTGCCAGTGCTTCTTATTTGTTATTGTTTGAAGACGAATGAGGTTGGCACTTTTAGGTTAGCACTGCATGGGGTACTAACTCAAGGGTCTGCTAACGAAACATTGCTTTGGAGCTACTGGAGCCATTGTACAAATCTTGAGAATGTTACTTCATTAACATGCACAGCATCATAATCAATAAGAGGCAAAGAAGCACTTCTGTTCTGGTAAGCTTATCTTCCTTTCATTAGCTTGGAAGTGCTGTGCTGCCAGCACCTGGACTGCCTTATCCTATATCTGAAACAGTAAAATCATGGATCATTGGCTTAAAGAAATACTGAATAGCAGTGGTGAGTTCCAACTAATGGAATTACTGAGAATGTTACATCTTCTAGATAGCTAAGTGGACTGTAACTAGGAAGTGAACATGCCATGTTAAATTCATCATGTTTATATATGCCAGATCACGTTACTTAATGTAATATTTTGCTTCTGTACTGCTCTTCAGGATCTTGATATATATTCACGCACTTCCTCCTTAATGCTACCGTAATGACAAAGTAATGTCGGTGAGTTAATAGAAGTTTCAGTGACACGAATTTGCTGTGAGAATCAAAGAAGCAAATGTACATAGAATCTCCAAGTACATTACTTGCTGGGTAAGTAAATTATGGATGTAAAACATCTCCCTATATTTCCTTTTATGTTACTACCTCTTTATTTTTCTTTTCTTGTATTTATGTATTTATTTATTTATGTGTCTTTTTTGAGACAGAGTTTCACTATGCAGTTCAGGCTAGCCTTAAACTCACTTTGTAGCGCAGGCTGACCTCGAACTTCAAGCAGTCTTCCTTCCTCAGCCTTCCAAGTGCTGGGATTACAGGCATGCGCCACCATACCCAGCCTTGCTCTGTTTTTATTTTTATTGAGGTTTTTTTTTTTTTTGCTACTACTTATGGCTTATGTACAAAGATCACTTTGACTTAACATATTATTTTTTTCCCCAATACCTGATCTGTGTCATTACTCTATTTTTAAGACCATTGTAGTTATAGGACTGCACCTGTAGGATTTCAAATACTTTCCAGTAAGGCGTTGTACCCCGCATAGTTCTAGGAAGGGCTGAAAGGCATTAATGAGTTTAAAGACTTCTCTTGTAAGGGTTCACGTTCTTCAGTGGACTGAGTTCCAAAATCCTGGGTTTTTTTTTCCATGTAGCCTTACCAGGATCTTATTCTTAAGTGTTTGCATCTAGAGAACTTTGGGTATGAAAATAAAATAACAATTGCAGTTTTTATTAAGAATTCCTCAAATAACTTCTTGGAAAATACGTTTCGTTTCTCATGCTGGGAATTGCACCCAGGTTATCGCGCGTGTTAACCACATGTTCCTACTACTGAGGCAAACACCCACCCTTAGGAAACTGGTTCTCAACGAGCAATTCATGTTGCCGTATTTATTGGCATTTGGAAATACAAGGTTTTCCTCCTTGATGTGTGATCAGGGCCTTCTAAGACTATTTTCAAGCTTGATGCTTCAGGGGACTCATATGCTGTTGTATTCATGGTTCATCACAGTGAAAGGATGCAGATTAAAATCAGCAATGAGGCAAAGGTGAGTTCCTGGAAAAAACAAGTGGAATCTTCCAGGTATTCCCCTCAGTAGAGTCAAATGGAATGTGCTTAAGTCTCTTAGGAACAACATATGACAACGCTCATGAAGAAGCCTACCCAAGCAGTAGTGTCCAGAGGGTTTATTGCTGAGGAATTCAGCACCTGTATGACTAAGCTCAGGTATTCAAAGTTCAGACCCTCCAGAGCAAAACCAGATGTTCAGCATAAATCACAATGTTAATTTCAACTTTCTAATCAAACTGCTCCAGTGTTACTGAAGGCCTCCAGCATAGAAAACACTGTTATCAAGCAGAACTTGAAAGGATCCATAAGTAAAAATCCCAGACATGCACGCGCAGATACTTGCCAAGAACCAGTACTGAAAATGAGACGATATTAGGCATGGGCAAGGCTTGAGGCATACGGGCTTACTGAGTTAACTCTCTCCTCCACAGATTGGGTAACATTTGGGGGTGTGTTCATTTTCTAAATGTGCTTCCTAAATGTTTCTTCAGTTTAATGTCCTGACAAGTCTCATTTGCAGAATTGTTAATTACTTAGTGCATATTTGTGTCATGTATGGAAAACCACAGGAGGCTCTGAGCTACGTTATTGGCTAAGTATATAATGATTTTGTAAGTTTTTCATTTAATTGTTATCATCACTAGAACTACTGGTTTAAATCTTAATATTTCCACCATTACCTTAAGTGGTGGTAGAGGAGCATGTTCAGTTACTACTTCCGTGGTCTGATGTTTTTTTACATGCGTATAGAATATATTCTGCTTATTCTTATTCAATTTGCTTATTTATTAAAACACCCAGTGGATACTGATGCCAGTGATACAAGTAACTTGTTTCAGTGATGAAATTGAAACTGAAACATCCAGTTGAATTTGCAGGCAAAAGCTTTAATCGACAAGAAGGAGAAAATAAGGGAGGGGTTTCCACTTGAGGAAGAGAATAGCTGAAGGGAACTCAAGTCCAACAGAGAATGCCAGGCTGACTTGTTAATAGAATAGGCTCAGCATTAGTAGTTTCACTGGGGTGGGCTAGTGGCTGGAGATTTCACATCAGCTTAGGCACACGCCCTTAATTTTAGGGGATTTCTTCCTAGTGTAATGTATGGGTCAGCAGCCTTTCTTGCCCATGGAGATATCCTGGGGTCCCCTTTGCTGTTATAGTGCACCTGGTCCCTACAGTAAGAGGAGAATATGGACCGGGTGCTTTCCTTACATTGTTAGCAAGGGTAGAGGGGGAAGAGCCACTGTAGTGGGTATCAGGTCATACTCCAAGGCCCATGAATCCATGTCTTGTGTCCTACTAGGTTACGTGTACTATTTCCCTAACATAGATTTTCTTTTTTAAAATTCAGACATCAAAACAAGTAGACACACAAAAGGAGGAAGTTAGTAGTTTGCTGATAATAAAATTTCTTGAGTTTTGTCCATATGACGTTGAAAATACAGAATGAATAGACCTGTCCTACTATAGACACAAGTGACATTTTAAATGTAGTGTAGGATAAATTTGGTATATATTCACACACATGCACATATGTGTATGTCAGAACAAAATAAGCCTTCTCAGACTTGGATATTCTACTAGCAATATTAAATGTTACTGATTTCACATGTGTGCTACTTTCCAGTCCTTGAGAATTATTTGTGTTCTCTGGTGTGCAGAGAAATAAATGAGGCATGAGGCCTCATCCTCCAGATCCGCGAAGTACAGTGAGAAAGACAATCAAAGACAATGATACGACTATTGATGGGCTCCAAAGCGTGCAGGGGAATGAGACCTTCAAACAAAGCCTAGTGGGAGAACTAGAATACATTGCTCCATTATTAGCAGGTTTCAAGTGTAATGCAAAAACAAAAAAAGGGATAAAGTGGCACTTTGGTTTTGTCTTCATGTTTCCCATGTACTTCTCAACTTTTAGGAAGATTTGTTTTTTGTTCTGTAACCTTGGCCATATCATCCTGAAGTGAAAGACGGTTACCACTTGCTGCTATCATTACTTTCTGAGTTACTAGCATCAGGAGGCATTCTAATATATAAGTAAGTAATTTACTATTTGGGATTAATTCTGTCCATCAGAAGGAACTCTTGATAGAACTTGTTTCACAGTAATCAGGTCACGAGTTCGTAAATAGAAACTGAGCATGTTATACTCAAGTAAGTTTTGGCACATTCAAAAACTAACCTTGTGATGATAAAATGTTTTGCGTTGCTTTATAGGTTCCAAATATGTTCTCATGTGCATGTTATCTTTATTATCCTTCATGGCAAGTGAAGAATGTAAAGGAAAACCTCCTTCACTTCTGCTTTTATCTTGTGTTTGTGTTTGTGAATGCATGCACATTCGTACCTAGTGAGGACATCTACCAGAAAGAAGCTAGTACATTGCTGAATGGGTAAGCAATCATTTAAAAAAATGATACCTATCCCTATTATCACGCAAGACTGTTCCTCTAACCATTGTTATATTAACTACTTATAATGCTGATAGTACAAATTATTTTTTATTACTGTTTTCTTCATTTGTACCTACTTGGTGCTTATTATACAGTAATATTTATAATGTGCCACATATTATTTGGATTTTTGTTCTATTGTATTACCTACATAGGTTTGTTGCTTTATTTCTCATTTGAAATTAATGATGTGAATGTTGCAATGTGTTTGTTTCCCCGAGACACTCCAGATATACTCATAAAGCTGGGCATGGTGGCACACACCTGTAATCCCAGCACTTGGGAGGCTGAGGCAGGAGGTTCATGGTGAGTTCAAGGCCAGCCTGGGCTACGTAGTGAGTTCAAAGCTAGCCTGAACTACATAAGAGGACACTGCCTCAAAAAATGTATACTCATGAAATGATAAAAAATGTGTTTACTTTGGTATAATTCATACTTTCTGTCTCCTGGGACATAGTAGAAACGGGAAATTTAGTGTTTGCAAATGAGGATCTTTGATTTTCCTTCCAACGTTAAATTTACACATCTTATTGTAATTAATTCATTGAAATATATTGAATTTAGCATCATAATTTAGCCTTTGCCAGACTGTTTTAATGATTTAATTGCATGTTTAACATATATTTTGTTCTGGTCTTGACATTGCTTATTATTAATTCCCTTTTTGAAATAATGCTTCCTGAGTTTAACTAGGATAGGACTTCAGATGGGAAATCTCACCTCTGGTAAGTGTTTTCATTCATTTTCAGCTGATTATAATTGATTACTTTACATAAACACTTGTAAATGAGTCTTTATTTTTTTAGTTCTTGTTTTAAATTTATTTTAAAATTACACGTATTTAAATTGGCCTATCTTCCTGAATTTTGGTATATGCCCAGAGTAATTTTTACCACCTTTAAAGACCGTTCCTTCACCAAGAAGAGGCTCATTCTTCTGCATTTTTCTGACAAGCCCTTCTTCACGCACAACACGTTAATTCTCTTTTTATGGTTTTAATTTCAGCAGCATGCAATATAGGCTGAATCAACACATCCACCTTGCCTCATCTTCCTTTTAACAGTGTTCTGGGTGGAGGAACCCTGCTTATCTATTTCATAGTTGAAGACCTTTTGGATTGTTTTTCATTTGGGGGAATTCAGAATATATCTCATTAAAATTTTGCGTTTATCTGTTTAGGTACATGCAAATGCTTTATTTTTATCTTTGTCAGATATCCAGGAAGGGGAGGGATGGCTTATAAAATAAATGTATACATAACTTTATAAGAAACTACAACATCATTTTCCACTCCTACCAGCCTTGTATAAGTTATGTTTCTTCCATTTCCTCTGCATCCTTTATAACCATACTGTTGTCCTTCCTCCCTCCCTTCCTTCTTTCCTTCCTTCCTTTCTTCTTTCTTTCTTTCTTCCTTTCTTTCTTTCTTTTTCTTTCTCTCTCTCTCTCTCTTTCTTTCTTTCTTTCTTTCTTTCTTTCTTTCTCCGTCTCTCTCTTTCTTCTTTCTGTGCATATCATTTTCTTTTCTTTATTATTAACCTTTCCAATGAGTGGATATTGTTAAATCCTTGTGTTTTAATTTTAATTATAGATATCTACTCTACATCATATGTGCAACGTAACTCAAAATGGAGCAGACATCTAAACATAGCAGCTAAGTGTATTGAATTCTTTCTATAAAGTATAAGGGGAAATCTTAAATTACTGCTTTTTTGATTGTGAAATGCAACAAAGAAGCAACCAAAGGAAAAGTAGGTAGATTAGACTTCAAATTTAAAAACATCTGAGGGGCTGGGGATTTAGCTCAGCAAGGGGCTGGGGATTTAGCTCAGCAGCAAAGCGCCTGCCTGGCAAGCGCAAGGTCGTGAGTTCGGTTCCCGGTACCGGAGAAAAACCAAAAAAACAAACAAACAAAAAACATCTGTAGCAGGGCTGGGGATTTAGCTCAGCGGCACAGCACCTGCCTGGCAGGTGCAAGGTTGTGAGTTCGATTCTCGGTACCAGAAACAAAACAAAACAAAAAATAATAATAATAAAAAGATAAAAACATCTGTACCTTAAAGGATGCTGTCAAAAAAGTGAAAAGACAAGACAAAAGCCAAGCGTGGTGACACAGAACTGTAATCCCAGCACTCCCAGAGACTGAGGCAGGAGGATCAGTGCAAGTTTGAGGCCAGCCTGGATTATAAAGTAAGTTCAAGTCCAACCTAAACTACATAGCTAAACCCTGTGTCAAAAAGAACCCCTCCAAAAAAAGACAACACAAAAATGGAAAAATATATAAAAGTACATATCTGGTAAGGTACTTACCTTTAGACTATAAAATAAACACATGTCAAAAGAAAAATAACTGAATTTTAAACATTAAAATGGATTGCAATAGATATTAAGCCCCAAAACATATACACATGATCAATAATGACAAAGGGATGTTCAGCATCAGTAGCCAAGAGAAAAATGCACATGAAAACCACAAAGAGATTCTGCTTCACAAATACTGGGGTCTCTGATCAGTACAAAAGAGCCAGCAAGTATCAGGGTGTTGAGAAATTGGAGCTCTTGTGGATGGCTTACGAGAGTACACAATTGTGTAGCAGTTTTGAAAGACCATTTAGTCCTTCAAAGGGTTAAGAATTGAGCTGCTGTATAGTGCTGCAGTTTGACTCCTCCATATTTTCCTAAGAGAACAGAAAACATGTCCATACAAAAATCTGTAAATGAACGTTCACAGAATTGCTTACATAATGCTCCTCCCCAACCGAAAGAAACAACACAAAGATCTGTTGATTGATGAATGGGTAACAAATTATGGTTGTCTACCTATGCTATTAAATACAATTTAGTAACAACAAATGAAGTACTGACACATGCTTCATGAAATGAACTTGGAATTCATGCTGTGAAAGACTCACAACAGGAAAAGAAACGTTTTATTTCCATGAAATGCTAAAGTGCCTGAGTGGCTACCTCAGGCTGGCAGTTGGGGAGCAGGGTACTAATGGTACTATTTCTTTTGTGCAGCAAAAAGTCATTCTTATACTGGTTTGTGAGATGGTTGCATTACTATATTGAATGACACAATGCAAATGGGTAACTTGTATAGTGTGTGAATTATATATTGATAGTATTTAAAAAATCAGTTATCAGACCATATAATCTGTGGGTTTCGCATTATGGTGTACCAGTTAATAGTTTTGTAAAAAGCCATTATTCCTTGAAAATTACGCCTTGCAGTGTTTTGAACTTATGTAATCAGTTATGTAATCCATATTGGTTCCTCCAGGATTGTTTGAGTCTGATCTTGGTCGATGTCAACCAAGTATATATTACTAACAATGCTGTATTTTCCTTTGTGTTGATTATGTTCTACTCCCTTCATCTTTGCTGATAGATTACTTATGGGAAACATGTATCCTCATTATGGTATGATTTCTTCTGCTATCCTTATTCACTTCAATATCTCTTTCTCAGATGACACTGAAAATATCGTTGGATGTGGTCAGGATGAAGCAGGGATAAGTGAATTTTATAAAAGTTGGTAGGGAAACACTATAAGATATATTTATTCTTCTAATTTACTTAGCTGAGCAGTGATTTGATGACTCTGGATGTAAGTACTTTTCAGGAACATTATGATCTATTGATGACTGCACAATATATGGTTAACTTCTATAAGTTTCTCATTTTAAAGGATTTCATTCTCTGATGGTGAATGCTTAATAGTTCGTGAAGGTATTAATTTGGTACATCCTTTTGTTTTCTCTGACCCTTACCTACCTAGTGGCTTTAATTTTAATGAATCCAGATAAACAGTGATGTCTGCATGTTTATGTGTGCTATGAAAGCAGTTCTCACTTCACATCATCAGAATCAGTGAGTTCTGAGAAGGGCACTTCTGAGAACTTCGTATCAGCGTAGAAGTACTTGCCAGCTTCACATGCATCAGAATAAATAAGACCTCAGGAATGTTGGGTTTAAAGACAGATGTTTTAATACTGGTGATGGGGGCTGGGGATTTAGCTCAGCGGCAAAGCGCCTGCCTGGCAAGCGCAAGGTCGTGAGTTTGGTTCCCGGTACCGGAGAAAAACCAAAAAAAAAATAAATAAATAAAAAATACTGGTGATGAATTATAGGTAGTAGAAAGAATTATTGAAACATTTACAGTAGCTTATGCATAGAAAACATCATTTTCTTCTTCTGCTATGCTTGAAGTCAGGTAATATGATTTCTTTGCTTCTTTGTTGCCTCTCAGCATCCCATGATATCGTCATGTGTTTCCTCATTATTTGCTATGACATCTCGGGCAGTGGGTATGTAAAAGATTCACTGACACGGGCCAGGTGTGAGGGGACAAGAGAAACATGGCATAAAAGTACCAACTGGACTATTGCTTTGTAAGTAAACATTGCAGAAATATAAATTCTTGTTGCTTTTATTTTATTTCTGGTTATTGTACTCTTGCATAACTTGGGAAATCAGGCAGCGAAATACAGTGAGATTCTTAATGGTTTCTCACTATATGTCAACTTATATCTTTATGGTACCTGTTTCCTGCCTGGTAAGCAGCCTGTGCTCTTCCATCCATGTAAGTCAAATAATCAACCTAAGGCCAATGGAAGATGTAAGTAATGAGAGAGCTGTCTCATTAGACAGATTGTTTTCGATGTGTTTGCTCTTAAAGATTTTATAGACTTGTAAGAACCCCAGAAAATAGACATATTTGTTCTTTCCTCCGTATCATCTATTATTTTTGCTTTGAGGAGAAAATAAGATGAAGTTTTGCTACATTTGTGTCAAGCTTAGGAGGGAGATGACAAGTGAAGTATCACCTGAAGTATCACCTGGGTACTGATAATGTGAGGCAGCTTTGGGAGGAGAGCTCCAGGCATGGCCAGAGCTGGTTCTTGAAAATTTTCTCAGACAAGGATGGGTTCTGAGAAAGTTCGAACACATGAAGCCTGTATTCCAGACTGTAAAGAAAAACAAGAGTTCCAAAAATTTCACCTTGATAGAAGAATAAGGAAATCCACAGCACGCTAAGAGTACGCTATCTATCATCTCTGTCCATTTATCTCTGCTTCTCTTTTAGAATTTTGAGTATCTTGGAATTATTTGAATGGTAGGCATTTCTATGGAGAAAAGGATATGGTTGCTATTGTAGTGGGCTTCTTTCATTTAAATTACAATTTATTTAACTGATACATAAAAACAAAGATTATACATGTGAATGGGGCCACATGATGTTTTCATACATGTATACATATTTAAATCTGATCTGCCACCTCATTTATCATTTCTTTATGGTGGAAATTTGCAATGTATTTTCTTCTGGCCCTTTGAAGTATACCTTCATTTCATTGTCTCCTCAGTCACCCTGCTGTACAGTAGCACACTAGAACACATCTTTCTCCCATGGAACTTAGCACGCATCAGTAAACATTTCCCTAGCACTCCCTGTATGGCCTAATGCTCCCCTGCCTCTAGGAACATCATTCCATTTATCAACTTTTTTAGATTTCACATATGAGCGAGATCGAGGAGTATGTGTCTTTTCATGCCTGTCTTATTTCACTTCACATAATGGACTCCATTCTCATCCAAGGATTTCATTTTCATTACACCTCATTAGAACTGTATTGTCTGTATGTTCCACACATTTTCTTTATCTGTTCATCACTTGATGGACATGTAGGTTATTTCCAATTTGTACCTATTGTGAATACCGTCATGATGAGCACATCAAGACTGCAGATAGATGTCTCTTCAACAATTACTTCCCTTGGATATAAGTCCCAAAGTGGGATTGCTGTATCTCTAGTTCTATTTTTCATTTTTTGAGCAAGTGCCATAGTTTTTACCATGATGATTATGCGAATTTACTTTCCTACCAACAGTATATAAGGATTTCCTTTTCTCCACATCTTGGTACCTTTTGGTTTTGGCAGTAGCCATTCTTACCAGAGTAAGGTGGTCTTTCATTGTGATTTTGATTTACACCTCCCAGGTGTTTAGTGATCTACCTCTGGGGGAATGATTACTAGAGGTTATTACACAGCTGCCATGTTCCTCTGCCCCCAAGGTGTTTTTATAACTGGAGAAACATATTTTTAAATACTAAGTATCTAACAACATCACCATCTACAGGTTACAGAAAGTGAAAATTCTGTAGAAACAAGAAAACACAAAGAAACTTGCCCTTTGAGTCCTTAAGTCATCCAGGTAAACAGAGAGCAGATTAGAGGATCCTCATAAAGTAAGAAATTGAAGGAAAAGTGGAGTGGGTATTTTCTAGGAATTCTGAAAAAGTAATGTAAAGATTTGGGTGTTGTGCTATTCCAGGGCCGGTGATTAAATCTAAAGAAGACGATGGAACCTGTTGGAATAAGACCTACACATTAGCTCTGATGTGTGCAGTGCCCTGCTCAGAAACTTACTGCTCCCTGGAACTACACGGCACCAGTACCTTTCTGAGTAGAGTAAGGCTCACCAATGTAGAGCTTGTGGCTGCCTCTGGATGGTAATGGATGGGACTTCAGGTATCCTTGAGATGTCTTCCGTGTTCTCAGGATTGCTGTCACGACAACCTGCATGTTACACATCTTCGAGGTTCTGTGGTGAGTAGTAATCAATGAACACCTGCCTATTATTAAAGGAAAAGAAGAGATTAAAGAAAATAAGTATAAACCTGTTCTTTTGGTTCTGCAAATAATCCATATAAAACAGAGCAAGTGAGAATATTGTTGGACTTGTTAAATAAGTACTGCATTCAAGGACCACTCTACTGGTGATGTGAGCAAAGATGCAGGAAATGGTGGGGCTGGCTGGGTTAGCATCTCTACGTTCAGTGTGCTGTGTGCCATGTCCTATTCAGAAAGGTCCTGGTCACTTGAAAAACATGTAACCAAGGCCCCTCTGAGTAGAACAGGGTTCACCAACTTCTTCATTTGTAGTGGCCCTGGATACTGATAGGGGTGGAGCTCAGGGGCCCTTAAGCTGCTTTCTTCGAACCCAAAAAGCCTTTGGTACCTCCTGCCCCCTGAGCCTGGCCTTCCTCGTGATTTTTTTAGTGGTTTGTTCTTTTTTTGCTTGTTTGTTTTAGTTTTTTGAGATAAGGTCTTGCTCTATAGTCCAGGTTGGCCTTGAACTTACTATGTAGCCCAAGCTGGACTCAAACTGATGGCAGTCCTCCTGTGTCAGCCTCCCAAGTGTGAGATTATAAGTGTGTGCCACCTCGTCTGGCTAGTGTTCATTCTTAAAAACGTGTACACATATGAGTGGGGTGATGGGAGATATTTCATAGTGGAATAAAAATGGAAGCACCTTCTACTGCTCCTTCAAATTAGCCAGGTACATAGAGAGAAGGTGAAAGCAGAGCATCCTTAAGTGAGGGTTAGAAAGTGAAAGACAGTGGATGGGCATTGTCTAGGAATTACAGCTACTTAAGATCAGGCTTGCGTTAGCCCATTTCCCGGATGCAGTGCTGTAGCTTTCAGAGGACAAGGGAGCCTGCTGGAACAACACCTGCACAGTCTGCATGCTGTGTGCTGTGCCCTACTCAGATTGGTCTTGGTTGCTTTGACTACATGTAACCGAGTCCTCTCCAGGTAGAGTAAAGCTCACTATTTTCTTTGTTTGTAGTGGCCTCTTTGTGGTGATGAGGCCTGTTATGTTTTAGATCTAAAATATCCTCAAAAAGTCTCATGTTCAGATGTGGGCCTTTCGTAAGGTGACTGGATGGGGGGGACTATACTCACAAGTAGATTGATCCACTGCCATCTTTATAGTTGACCATGTCATTTGCAGGCAGGGCCTGGTCAGAAGGAGTGGGTCACTGGGTGAATAACTTGGATGGATATCCATGTTCATTTTCTCCCTTCTCTCTTTGCTTCTGGCCTTCATGATGGGTGCAGTTTCCCTCTGAATGGCCTTTCCATCATAGCACTTCTATCCTGGAGCCAGCCTGCCATGTACTGACCCCTCTGAAACGCTGAACCAAACTAAACGTCTTTAAGTTGCGGGTGCTGGATATTTTATTCCAGCAGTGGGAAAATAAGTAATACAGAGGTGATGCTGCATGGACCCTTGCTGCTTTCTTTGATTTCCAAAGGCTTTAGATACCCCATGAGCCTAGGCTTCCTCAAGATGTTTGTAGTGGTCTATTCATAAAAGCATGTACACATACAGGTTAAGGATGATAGAGGTGGAGGACATGAAGTTATTTCCTAATAGAAGAAAAGATAATGGGAACAAGCTTCTTCTCTCAATTATTAAAATTAGACAGGTAAATAGAAAGCAGGTGAGAGGTTCTTCAAGCAAGAATTAGAAGATATTGGTGGGCTTTCTCCAGGAATTACGGCTATTTAAGGTTAGGGTTTGTCTTGGGGGCAGTGATGCAGCCTTCAGAAGATGATGATGCCCTCTGGAGCAGCACCTGTACACGGCGTGCTGTGGGCCATGCCCTACTCAGATTGGCACTGGTTACTTAGATTGTACGTAACTGAGGCCTCTCTGGGTAGAGTAAGGCTCACTGAATACAATTCTTACAGTGGCTTCTGCACGTTGAACTGGTTTGAGCTGTACCCATCTTTTAGCTGCTTTGTGTGGTCCCGGGTGGGCCCAGATAACCACCTGGTCTTCATGATGTTCAAGATGTTTAGGTTGTAAGTATAACCAGTGACCCACTGAGTTGTCAGTACCAACTGTTGTGAATGGCCACTCATTGCAGAGGATGCTTACCCCTTCTTGTAAACACCAAATAAGGTGGCAAATCCAGCTTTGGCTTCCCCAGGAAAGACGTTGAGCCTTTTTTTACAGATGTCTAAAGCGAGTAAGAAATTTTTTCGCTCGACAATTGTGTACTTGAATTTTTAGCATGAATGTGTTATCACTTAATATTTTCATTGTCTTTTGATTTATTATTATAAACAATGATATTCTAGTTTTTGCATAATTCATTTCTACCCCACCATCTGATGTCTTGGTATAATTCATCACTTTTGGTACCATTAGAGTGAGGATTATACATATATACTTCCCCTTTTCTATGGTTTTAATTTCTGTGGTTTGTTAGCCATGGGCAGCCACATGGTTTGTTAGCCATGGGCAACCACAATCTGAAAACACAGTGCAGTACAGTGAGATTTTGAGAGAGACCAAACTAATATTTTTTAGTTGTTAATCTCTTACTCTGCCTAATTTTTAAATTAAAGTTTACCAGAGGTATGAATTACTAGGAATTACATCATACATTTACATTATTACTTGTTTTTAGGCATCTTCTGGAAACCTTGAAACATATCCTTTGTGGAGAAAGGGTAAACATTCTGAAATAGTTTTCAATAAAGTCTAATATCCTGTAATCCCTCTGAGAAATACTTTAAATTAAAATCTTTACTTTTGGATAGTTCCTCATTCAGTAATCCTCAGCTCTTACCTTGGAATGACTTCATTTTTGTCTGAGAATTGACCACTAAAATGATGATTTGGGATGGACTTGTTCTTACCCTAGCCATTCCATTGTCTCTTGTTGAAGCACTACCTTTTAGAGAAGTTTTGGTATGAAGAAAAGGATAATTTCCATTCGTAAAGGATTCCTGAAGCTTCTGCGATCAAAATATTTGCATATTTTTGTTTTCAGATGAGAATATTATGCAGATTATATAAGTAATTTTTACCAACAAATACTAAAAGGACAAATGAACTAATTAAAGAGCAGGAAATGTATTTCAATAGCTTTTTTTTTTTTTTTTTTTTTTTTTCAAAAAAAATGCTACAGTGGCTAATAAGCCTGTGAAAAATAATGCCATTATTCATCAGGGCAGTACAAATGAAAAACACAGTTATAATAGTTCGTGCAGTGTAGATGATTCTCATCTGAAGCAGAGACCATGTCAAGTGTTGGTGAGAATGGGAGGAAATTAGAAAAGTCATATACTTCTGATGGGATTGTAATTGTTCAGCCACTTTGGAAAACTGACAGTTCCTCAAGAAGTTAAAGGTGTTAGCATATGACTCAGCATTTGATTCCTAGGTATATGCCCAAGAAATCTGAGAACATACATTCTTATAGGAAACTGTGCTAATGTTCATAATATTATTATTCAATAAGAGCCAGAATGTGGAAACAGCTCTCATACCTATGAAATGATAAGTGGATATAGAAAATGTGGTCCATTCAATCAGTAGAATTGTTTTCAGGCACAAATGGATATGAAGTACTGATAAATACAATCACATCTAGCAATCTTGAAAACATTTTGCCAAATATACAAAGACATACACAGAAGGATATATAATGTTTGGATCCATTTATGTGAAATGTCTGTTAAGGTGAAATACATAAATACAAAATAGGTAAGTGGTGTTTAGGTATCAGCACGTAGGGTAATGGGGAGTGAATGCTCTTGGGGTTTACAGAGTGATTAAAATGTGTTATAGTAAGCAGTTGTGATTGATATACAACATGCCCAATATACAATTAACTGAATTTGAAAGTTTACACGTTTGGTTTTCTATCTTGGTAAAAAACTGTTAAACCTGAAAGAGACCATGTATATTCAGAATATCAGTCTTCACTTTTCAGGAGAGATGCCACATTCACACATAGCAGGAGACTTACTTGCTCAAGGAGATACAACAACTTGGGATAGATTAGTAATGACAGCCTAAAAAAGAGGAGCAAAAGAGGTTTAATGATTGTGATCACATCTCACAGCCAACAAGTCACAGAGCTGTCACTTTAATATGATAGTTGGGCCTGGGAGAGAGCTCAGCAGCACAGGCGGCTGCCTGGCAAATGCAAGGTACTGAATTTGATTCCCAGTACCAAGAAAATAGAGCACAGTGGTTGCCTGGTGGCCCTCTTTGCAGTTGTTGGCCTGCAGTACCTGACATCCCATTTGTGTTCTATCATGGACGTAGTTGGGCCATTTGAGCTACATGAAGCTCTAGATTCCACTTGTGGACTTTATTCAAGAACTGGACACACAAGTATCCCCAAAGAGGACAAGGCTTGGTCACAGTTTCTTCATCCTTGGCTATCTTCTTGGCTAACTTGGCTACATGTGAGCTACAGGGATGGAAAAGGAAATGAAATTTTTGTCTATCCACACCCTACCCCTTGTCATATCTCCACTGTCATTACTAGGATTCTGGGGGCAGGGGGTGTCTTTGCACTGATTTAGCTTGTATTTAGATGATAGAGACATGGAGTGCTAAAGGACGAGGTAAGTGCTTTGGGGTGTGTGTGTGTGTGTGTGTGTGTGTGTGTGTGTTAACATTAGGGATAAACACACGATTTCCTGTGCTCCACCCCTAACAGTTTGAATATCTACAGGTTAGAGGTAAAGACACTGCCTTTGGGAGAAAAGAAAGAAAATGAAGCTTTTCTGTCAAGTTCCGCATAATCATTCAGGTAAACCTAGAGCAGATGAGAAGATCTTCACTTAGAGACTGGTGTAAGGTGGAGGACAGTGGGGTGGGCATTCTCTGGGATTTAGGAATAAGGAAAGCTTCTAGTATCTTGCTCTGTGAGCATGGCAAAGAAAGCTGCAAGGGATGATAGAGCCGGCCTGGCATCCTCTGCAGCTTGAGTGTGCTGTGTGCCGTGCCCAACTCAGAGAGCTCTCGTCTCTTGGATTACAAGTAACCGAGGCCTCTCTGGGTAGAGTAAGGCTCATCAAGTTCGTCATTTGTCATTTGTTGTGGCCACTAGGTGGTGATTGTGCCCCCCCCCCCAATTTAGGGATAGATAAGTTCAAAGTTGAAGAGCCAGCCTATTCTGGGAGTTGTGGGCTGGGGTTACAGAGCCTTCTGCGGCTGCACTTCCACATTGAGCATCTTGTGTGCCGTGCCCTACTCAGAAAGGCACTGTTCACTTGCACCAGAAGTAACCAGGGCCTTTTGAGTAGAGTAAGGTTCGACAACTGCCTTGGTTGAAGTGGCCTCTGGATGGTTCCGGGTGGAGCTGCAGGCGCCCTCATTCTCCATCCCCTCTTATTCATGGAGACCCTTTGGAGGCCTCTGGGAACTCAGGCATCTCCAAAATCCTGGGGGATTTTGTTGTAGGCATTGCCACTGAGGTCGCAATTGATCTGAACTGGTTCTCATGGGACATCTTGATCATCTTCTATGAACAGAATGAGGTGGATAATCCAGGTTTTAGGTTTTTCTGAAAAATTTCTAACCTTTTTATAGATACCTGAAAAGCATATAAGTTTGTATTTCTTTTGGCCTTTTTGACACAATGTCTTGCTATGTAGTTCAGGCTGGCCTTGAGCTCACTGTGTAGCCCAGGCTGGTCTCGAACTCACAACAATCCTCCTGCCTCAGCCTCCCAAGTGCTGGGACTACAGGCTGAGTTTGTATTTAACCATTATATTTGAGTTTTAATTTGAATTACTTCTTATTTATAATAGTGTGTTTTCTTTTTTTTTTTTTTTCCCCCCGGTACCGGGAACCGAACTCACGACCTTGCACTTGCCAGGCAGGTGCTTTTTCCGCTGAGCTAAATCCCCAGCCCCTAATAGTGTGTTTTCTGACTAATTGGTATTTGTGAATAATAAGTCCATACTAATTTGAACTTATTTCATTTTTTGCCTGTCTGCTTTACTTCTTGACACTGATTTCCATTCTAGTTGTATGATTGCACCTAAGTGATTCTCAAATACTTGTCAGTGAAGCTTTATATGACATAATTGCTTATTTCTTGTAGTCATTAGTAACTCCTAAATCTTGTCTTGTAAGGGTTTGGTGGTTTTGTTGTTTGTTTTGAGACAGGTTCTTGCTGTGTAGTTCATGAACTCATAGCCTTGAACTCAGTGCATAGCCCAGGCTAGCCTTGAATTCACAGAAATCTTCCTGGTTCAGCCTCCTAAGGGCTGGGATTACAGGCGTGTGCCACCATGCCCGGCTTCTAAGGGCCTGTTTGTTTTGTTCTAAAGTAATGATTTGAAAATCCTGTGTCCTTTATGGCCGGGTTTTCTGTGAGCTTTTCCTGAAGTACTCACTTCTAGAGAGATTTGAAAATGTACAAAGAATAATCTAATGCTAAGCGATTTTGGAAGAATTACTTCTCGGTAGTTTGTATTGGATATTCATCTTGTTTAAAAATAGTCAGTGATTATGTTGCAGCAATGTGATTTTGTGTGCCTTTTGTACATTTTCAGTCTTACAAAATTCATTTTTCATGCTACTTCATTTAATCCTCACAAGACATAGGAGATAAATAATTATTCTGAGTTTAGTCTACATACTGTTATAATGGTCAAATAAAAATATCTACTTGAAATTTTGAAGTACTTGCTTCCCAATTCAAGTCATCTAATTGCTATTTATGACAATTAGCACCACTCCCATCAGACCTGCTATTACCATTACTGCTAGTACTAATAATATAAGCAAGACTTCTCTCAGTACAAAGAACATGGTAAAGGGTCACCTTCTGCTAGGATAGTATTCTTCATAATTGTCATACCTACAGAGCTAGGCATTACTGCAGAGGATATAATTTTGTTAAGGCTTACTGTGTATTACTCTATTTATGTTTATGAATATTTTTAAATTCACAGGATTGCATATAACTAGAAAGTCATTATAATGGTATCTCAGGGAAACGTTCACCAGTGGAACACATTTTAACCAGTTCTATAACCATATTTAACACAGAGCTGTACTTAGAGATTGATGTTAAGTTCTAATTTATAGGATATGATGATATATTTCCATTTCAGATACTCACTTTTTTTCCACTCTGTCTGTTATTTGTAACATATTATGCATGTTTTTGTTTGTTTGTTTGTTTTGTTTTTTGTTTTTTCTTCTGGTGCCAGGAATCGAACTCATGACCTCACGCTTGCCAGGCGGGCACTGTGCCGCTGAGCTAAATTCCCAGCCCTCGTATTATGCATGTTCATGCCCAAATAAAGGTATGTTTGTCTTCATTCAAATCGTTAAGTCTAAGGGAATACATCAGGGAACACGCTGGGGAGGGTAGAGATTAATGGCAACAAATGACAAAAATATTTGCCTAGGCAAAATTTCAGATTACACTATTGGGCTTTATCAGATCATTCTGTGACATCTCTTCATCAACCATGATAATATTAAGCAATTACTTCTTATGTTGACCATACAGTTTTATTCCTGGTTGTCATTCTTGTTAAATTTCACTCAGGCCTTGATGTAATTTGTGAATTCAAAGGTATAAAGTAACATTTTGTTTGCACCCTTTTGAGTAATGTTTTCTTTGACATCGCTAGGCCTCCTAGCCACATAGAATCCAGATAACTGGAGAATTCTAGACACTTATAAAATTCATTTTCACTTAAATGCATCACTCCTTCATTTGCTTGTAACAAATTTTCTTTCTGCAGTGTTGGAAAATAGTGGTATAGTAATACTCACTAATGTTAGGTTCACAAACTGTTTAGCATATAATCCTCAAACATCTTGATACTGGTTCCCTCATCTACAATTAATACCAATTTTATGATGAAGTATGTTGACGACAACCTTAATTGTGGAATTCGTTGAAAATACACAAACTGGCAGGTAAGTTGGCATTAAGTTGGTAGTAACAATTTTTACATAGTCTTGAGTTTATTACCACTAAAACGTATAACCATTTGCATACATGTAATATTCGTGAGAGTGTGGGTTAGGAGGCTTTCTTATGACCCTAAAGAAAGTATGATTTGCATTTTGATATTTTAAAATTAGTTTTAAGTGTAAATGTAGTTTTATCTCTCAGTTACCAGTAAATCTATGATATACATGGATAGATTTCCATATTGCACATATATTTTTAACAACCTTTACTCTCACGCCTCTTAATGTACAAATCCACTTTCTCCTTTTTACTGAGTTTGGTTAATTGTCTCTGTCAATATGACTAAGCCATGATACCCAGTTTTAGTGAAGGCATTTTTTAAATAAGATTAACATGTACTCTGTAAAACATATTTTGCTCCATAATGTGGTTGAATCTCATCTAATCAGTTGAAAGGCCTTAAGAGAAAAACAGTGAGATCATCCACAGAAAAAGAACTACCTCCAGATTTCCTTGAAATTTGAGTTGCAGTATCAACTCTTTCCTGATCTCTAGCCTGTGACCATTACTTACAGAATTCAAATTTTCCAACCCTCACAACTGCATGAGACAATTCCTTAAAATAAATCCTCTTTTCTTCCTTCCCTCTTCTTTCACTGTCTGTCTCTATTTCTGCTTTTGTTCCCCTCCCTATTACACACACACACACACACACACACCCTTTACACTTGATCGGTCTCATACATACGCCACCCTAAAAGAAAGAGGTGTGTTCTATTTTTTAAACCCCTGTGTTCTTCAACAAATGGAAACATTCACTGGGCTTTGTGAAATACGAATCCATGAGTGGAAAAAGATTGATATCTTTCTACATCAAATATTCTTTCTAAGTTTTAAAATTTCACTATTTGTGGGATCTACCTGAGAGTGATATAAACTAAGAATAGAGATTTTTAACCATTGGTGTATCCTAGCAACCAACTCTTTTTTGCAAAGATTCTGAGTTATTTGGTTAATAATTCCAGTTCTTAGTCTTTTCATGGTATTATAGCAAAACACCAAAGATTGAGTAGCTTATTCTGTTTAATCATATTTCACACAGCTCTGCAAATTGGGGTAAGTGGCCAATGCTGGGATCAACTTGTGATCCTCCTACCTCAGCCTCCCAAAGCTTTGCTGTGTTTTTGTTTTGTTCTTCGTTTGTTTTTTGCAGTGCTTGGGATCTAACACATCAACACTGTGTTACAGCCCTTTTACCCAATTATTGCAACTTTTGATAGTCCTATTTAAAAAGAGGGGAGACAACTCGGGTATAATACGCATTTTTATCTGGATGCCTTGAACATTCTCAAGGTTTTCGTTCTGTTTATCTTCTTTTAATTATCTTTTTATTATGTACACGATTATAATAATCATCACACAACAGAAACTCGCAACTTTTGCATTCATTTTCAATTCCTAAGAAACAACAGAATGCATTATGGGAGAGAACTCATTTTTGTACCTGAGAGAAATGTCCTTGATTATTTTTACCTGGTGTTTCATTTTACACAGCTATATTTACCTGTGCATTTGCTATCATTGTTGTGGTCATTAAGAGGAGTATAAATGCATACGTTATGACTAAGTCATGTATTTTGATGTATGCTTTGCTTTTCCCAAAATTTCTTATTTCTCTTTTTAGAAGTTATCTTGGATGCCCCTTACTCGATTATAACCATATCGGGGTTCTCATATTGCTAGCGGTGCATACAATTGTCTTGGCACCCACGTCCTAGAAATCCTTTGGCTACTGTTAGATTATGATGCATCAGCTTCTGCAGTTAGGCCCCTTTCTTGAACAGAGTCTGTAAGTAAGGTGGCAAAATTGAGAGCCAGTTATTAATGCACAGGTGCGGTCCTTGTGTGTGCTAAGTGCACAAGCAACATTGCTGTCTGTGTTGCCTTATTCTATCAGGTAGTTGCTCAAGAGGAAGGGATGCAAGTTCTGGAATATGAGGAAGAAAGAGTAATTGGGAATTACCTTGTAATTTCCTCACAAATATAAGATTATATTTTTATGTTTTGGGGAATTGTGGGGATTAAATAAAATACACTTGGCTACTAGGCTATGGCTTAAAACTAGGCTTTAGTTCCTATTAGTGAATAGGAACTAAATGAGGAGTGGGAAAGAGTAGTGTTGCTTCAAGCAACTGAATTTATTAAGATCCCTCCAGAAAAGAGTAATATAGACTTGTTACTGTTTTTGAGAAAATCTTAACTTTTTTAACTCTTAAAGGAGCTTGACCTTTGTAGTTTTCCATTTTGAATTTGTGAGTTGACAGAATAAAATTAAGAACATCTAGGTAATTTTCTTTACAGGTTTCACTTACAGCTTTCAAAGATAATTCTAATGTTGTCTTTTAATAACTACTTATCTATTTTATGAGAAACTGGCCTTTGTGACCTCTTTAGGTACTAACATCTTTTTGTTTGTTTGTTTGTTTTCCAGTACCGGGAATCGAACTCACATCATCACTCGTGCCAGGCATGCGCTGTGCCACTGAGCTAAATCCCCAGCCCCTACTAACAACTTAATATTCCTGAAAAGCTTGTTTTCTCAAAAAATAAAAAGACGCAGTCAAAAAGTGGTCTGTGAAAGTCAAGGTGGGCATGGTGATGCATGCCTATAGTCTCAGCACTTGGGAGGCTGGAGGCAGGAAGATGACCAACTAGTTCAGGGGCAGGCTGCGCTACACAGTGAATTGAGGGCCAGCCTGAACTGCATAGTCAGACCCTATCTCATATTACAGTAATCTGTGCATACCTGTTTTTATACCAGCACAACTTAACAATATCTAAATTATGCATGTGTCTAACATGGCCATTAAAAGATGAATAAGTAGGGGCTGGGGATTTAGCTCAGCGGCAAAGCGCCTACCTGGCAAGCGCAAGATCGTGAGTTCAATTCCTGGGACTGGAAAAAAAAGACAAAAAAAAAAAAGATGAATAAATAAAGAAAATATGGTGTCTATACACAATAGAGCACTACTCAGCCATAAAGGATACATTTGAGTCATTTGTGAAAAAAAGAGGATGCATCTTAAAACCATAATACAAAGGGAAGTTAAACACAGTTAAGTATCACATGGTTTCTCTCATGTGAGAGACCAAAATATAAAAAGAACAAAATAAAATGTGGTAGGAAGCAGGGGGGTAGACTGTGGCAATGCGAAGTGGATCTGGAGAAGAAGGCGGGTAGGGTGCACAAGTAGAAATAATCAAGGTGCAGTATGTGTATGTACCAGTTTCCCAAGGGGAGTGTAATTATTATGTATCACCAACAGACTAACAAAAGTGTAATTCTTGAAAACAGTCTTGTGTTCAAACATTAACACTTTGTAAGTGAAGATAATAGACCTGTCCATGCATACCAATAGATTTTCAACTGAAGGACGTGTGTATGTCTGTAGATGCACAGGTATATACAGACTGGAACATGCATAGTAATGTGTGCCTGTGTTCACATGAGTTCTTTGCAACAAATCACACCACGCTGCACTTACTGTCTGGGTCAGTCTGTGATGAGTGTATCATGGATATACATTCAGAGCGACGCTTTGACCAAAGTATTAAGAAACTTTTGTTTGTTTACTAGGTTTTTTTTGTCTTTGAAACAGGGTCTCGCTGTGGAGTTCAGGCTGGCCTTGAACTCATTTAGGTAGTTCGGGCTGGGCTGGAGCTCACAGTGATCCTCCTGCCTCAGCGTCCTGAGTGCTGGGCATGTGCCACCATGCCTGGTTTATATTAGGAAATATAGGGGAAGGGGAATAAGAAATGGAGGGAGGGGAAGGGGAAGGGGATGTCCTGCAACTGTACTAATAAAAAAAATTAAAGGTAAAGAAAAATAACTATTTGCACTCTGAAAAAGTTAATGTGCATGTGTTGCAGTAGCAATAAGATGTTTAAGCTGGTGCCCCTGCCGGGGGAGGGGGGAGTGAATACAGAATTTGTCATATGCCACATTGGTGTTCAATTATTTATTATACCTGAGCCCTTGAGCCATGAGCTTAATGTGTTCATTTTAAAAATATCATTTAAGATCTGGTATTTGAAGTTTTTTCTCCTTACTCTTTTTGTCCAAAGATTTCTGGAAATATATAACCATTTCTATTTGATGTTTAATGTTAGCATCACACTCTGGATTTTCTCTGATGGTCCCTTTGAAGGTTTTTTATTATAAAGTGGTAATGGCTGTTCTGGAAATCAAGCCCTCAGCCCTGTTTTCTTTCCTTAGAAATATTCTGCTGTGATCTTCATTGATTTTAGACAACATATGATAATTTTATTAATACTATTATGTTTTACTCTTTTTGCTTAGAGTAACATTTTTCTGACAACATTGATAAATGACTAATCACTGAATGCACAGAAAAGATACTGATTTTTCTATTTCCTTTTGCTGTTGTGCCTATTGTCCATTGTGCCTCTGCAAATTGGATTTGTTATTGTTGTTATTTTTGTTTTTGTAGGGTCTCACTATGCAGCTCAGGCTGGCCTTAGCTCACTTTGTAGCCCAGGCTTATCTTGAACTCCCGCAATGATCCTCCTGCCTCAGCCTCTAGAGTCCTGGGGTTACAGGTGTGCATGCCCAGCTTGTTGTTGTTGTTTTGGGTTTTTTTTTTTGTTTTGTTTTTTGAAACAGATTCTCCCTACATAGTTTAGACTGGCCTCAAACTACACAGCAGTCCTCCTGCCTCAGCCTTCTGATATACACCACCACTCCTGTCAAGCTTTCATTTTTTAAATGACTATATTTGGAGGAAAATTATTTTTGCTTCAGGATTTGTCACATTCAGTAAAGCCTTACGCCAGTCATCACCACAGATAAAATCCAAGCAGCCTGTCTCACCTTGAGGACTGAGTCATCAGCCATGAACTTGGGTCAGCCTTCAGCCCATCTCACCCACACGACGCGCTAGAACCTCGGCCACTCTTGGTTTAGGGAAGGACAGTTCAGTTGTGATAGCTGATGGAACCTCTCCTATGGGGTTAGGAAGTTTGACTTAATTGGCAATTAAGGGATAATAAACTCAAATGTTTTGTTAGATATAAAATTTTACAGTTTCATCATAAAATTCATTTTACTTTACATTCTTACACTTTGTGAAAAGATTTTCTGATAAATCAGGGCTCGAAAATGAGGTTGCTGAACCCAGGTTTGTTGTCAAGGAAATCCACAGGGATATCCTAATAAATACCATTTGCACTAAGCAAGAAAGTCTAAACAAAGGATGTAACTGTTATTTTTAGGATTGTTATTTTCATTATACGTTCGACTTACCAGTGTTCCTCTTGCTAATTATTTTTATATTTATGTTTAAGTGATATATAAAAATTGTTCATATTAGTGGGGTACCCAGTAATATTGCTCAGTGTGTGTGTTCACTGTGTAATGTTTTACATCTGATCAGACATTTATCTTCTCTATCATTTCTTTGTGGTGAAAACCTTCACAATCCTATGTTTTGGAATGCATGCTACATTACTGTTTTCCACAGTTACCCTGCTGTAACATATTATATCCAGTCTTCTTGTTTCTATCTAACTATAACTCTGAATATCCACTACTTAGCCTGTCCCCATCCCTACCCTTACATTTTTCCCTGTTCTTCCAAGTCTCTAGTAAACACCATTCTATTCTCTTACTTCTTTGAGCTCAACATTTAAGGTTCTACATGGATGAGATCATGATGTATTTTTTTCTGTGCCTGACTTATGCCTTTGTGGGTTTTTTTTTTTTTTTTTGATTGCTTTGAGACAGGGTCTCCTTACGTAGTTGAAGCTGGCTTTGAACTCACTGTGTATCCCAGGCTGGCCTCAAGCTCACAGTGGTCTTCCTGCTTCAGCTTCCCTAGTGCTGGAATTACAAGTATATGCCACCAGGCCCAGCTCCTAATTAATTACAGGGATACTCACTTTCATCTATAGGATTACAAATGCCAAGATGTCCTTGTTTTTAAGGGATAAATGACACTTAATTCTGTATATGAACCACTTTTTTTTTTTCACTGTATCAGTTGAAGTACATTGAAATTGTTTGCGTTTCTTGGCTATTGAGAATAGCGCTGAAATGAACATGGGAATTTAGATATCTTTTTGAGAACGATTTCATTTCCTGTGAATACACATACCCATCATCGAAGTTGCCAGATCATGCAGCTCTAGTCTTACATTTCTGAGGGAACCCCATGTTTGTTTTCCATAATGATACTTACTTACATTCCCACCAGTGGTGCTGCCCCGTTCCCTTTTCTTATCACCAAGACTTGTTAGCTTTTTTATAATAGCCTTTGTTACCGTGCTGAAGGGCTATCTCACTGTGGTTTTGGTTTTCATTTCCTTAGTGATGCTAGCTGTAGGATTATTAAAATTTATTCTGTCACAGTTGAGGAAATTACCTGCTCCTAGATTTTTCTGAGTTAATATGTTTACAATCAAAAAATGTTGAGTTTCCTTAAAAATGCTTATTCTCTCCATAAGATTTGTGGGTTTTTTTTCTTCTTTAGTCTGTTAATATAGTTGGTTATATTGATGGACTTTTTCATACTGAACCAGCCTTGCTGGAAGAAGCTGCACTTGTCATGGTGTACAATTCTTTTTATGTCCTGGTGAATGCTGTTTGCAGGTCATTTTTAAAGAATTCTTGCACCTGTGTTCATGAGGAACATTAATTGGTCTACAATTTTTGGTACAATCATTGTCTGGTTGGTTCAGTGTATTAATTTCCTCAAATGAGTTGGAAAGCGTTCTCTCTATTTTCTGGAAAGAATCAGTGGAACTGTCATTAATTCCTTTTTATGTATTTGGCAGCAGCTCTTACTGAAACATGCACATGGAGACTTTTGTGGAAGTGTTTTAAATACTAATTCAATTTCCTTAATAGTTGTGAAGTTGTTTATATTATCTATCATGTTTCGTGATTTGTGGGAGTTCACCATTTTTCCTGTTTCTGTATTGTCATATCTTTGTGTATAGTTGCTCATCTAATTCTCTTCATGTCTTTTGATGTCTGCGTGCTAAGCATGCCGTAGTATCTTCTTAGATTCATGATGTTAAATTTCTCCTGTCTCTTTTTTCCTTTGTCATTCTTGATAGAGGTTTAACAATTTTACTCTCCAGAAAACCAGTTGTTTTCTTTGATTCCTGTCTTCCTGTTTTCAATTTCGTTTCTGTTTTTTCTGTATTTCCTTCATCTTGCTTGCTTTGGATTCACTGCATTCTTTTTTCTAGAAAGGTCATTGAGGATGGAGTTTAGATTATCTGTTTGATACTTTTCTCTTTCCATACTATGCATTCAGTACTGTAAGTTTCCCCACAAATTTTGATGCTTAGTAATTTCATTGTCATTCAATTCACTGTATTTCTAATTTCCCAAAAGCTTTCTCTTTGACCCTTGGGTTATTTGTTTGGGATTTTTCTCTTTATTAGTTTATGTTTGTAATACATAATACTGTAGTTATGTTCATTTTGGGGAATAGGTACCTGCATATAATAGGTCTTGAGCATGAATTTTTAATTGCGTGTATGACCAAGCAATCATTTCTGTTTGTTTGATTGGTAAACATTATTCTCTTTTCTTCTAGATGTGCATAGAAAATAAAAGTATAGTTTCGCAGCATGTTTTTATTTTTATTCTTATGAATTCTAATTTGCCTTTGCTGGTGGTTTTTAATGGTATACCCTGAAGCTACTGAATTTTGTGTTTATCTCTTTCTGTTCCCAGCAGAATAATAACAATCTAATAGTCATGACCTATCTAATAGTTCTTGAGACCTTTGATAAGAATATAGATAGGTGTGTTTTTAAGAAATTGCTTCTGATAAGAATGTTGATAGATGTGTTTTTAAAGAAATTGCTTTTTAAAATAAAGTCCAGTTTTGCACGGTCAACATTAGTAAATTACAGAGGTCATTCTGAAAACCATTCCCTCTTCTCATGAGTATAAGAGAAGTTTGCTGTCAGCTTATCAGTGATTTTTCTAGATTCCTTATATAATAACATCTATAATTTTTGACCTCAGATATGACAGATTTAATCAGAAGAGATGGTTTTGGTGACAGAAGAATTACTGAAGAACCTAAGTTCTGTGGGTTTAGTGAGTAGATTTTAGATACAAAGTAAAGTCAGTATCATAAGTCTGTATTAATTTTGGAATGACGTATAGTGATTTCATAATTGCTTTTCTAACTTGGTTTCAAGTTTCTATACATGTTGCTTCATGTCGTCATGGCACACCTGCACTATAAACTTGCTAAACATTTCAGCAGCACAGGCTATGGTGAGACTATCTACATACACACAGGTCCAGAGAAGATATTCTTTCAAGATTTTCTTCCAAGTTAGTATCATTAATAAGATGTTATTACCTCTGCTACTCCTGGAATATTCTATTATTGTGTTTCAGAACTCAGAAAATGTGGAGGCATATGAACTATAAATGTTTCTAATATCTCTCAAAAGTTCAAGCAAATATTTTTTAAAATATGGTGTGTTTTTGATGAAAGTATTTTGTTGATAGGCAAAAGGATGTGATATATTTCTATTCACTTACAAATATTAGTTCAATATAATTCAGTGTCCTTTGAAATAATACATACCAATATTTAATTATAATATTGATTTGATGACTCCGTTACTTGTTTTCTTAAATAAATCTTACGATATACTGTGTCCATTATTTTGCAGCTTGTTTTTCTTCTGAAATAGCACATGAACATTCATTTCAAGAGACATGTGCATGTGAATTTGAGTATGTGTATCTTTTTATCCATATTAGAGCCAGGTGTGGTGGTGTACACGTGTAATCCCAGCACTCAGGAGGCTGAGGCAGTAGGATCCTTGTGAGTTCGCAGCCAGCCTGGGCTAGAAAGTGAGCTCAAGGCCAGCCTGAACTGCATAGTGAGACACTGTCTCAAAAAGACAAAAAAAAAAAATAGATATCCGTATTATAACCTATGTATTTCACCTTTTAAACCAATGAAAATATTTTGTTGCATTAGTTATTGAATTTTAATTTTATTTCCCATCTCCAATTGATCTATTGTGTTAAACATGGCTTCACTTTTTTAACCAATACTGTAGTTTTGACTGTTATTTTTTGTGTATAATATATAACACAAACACATACACACAGCCTGTATTTCCTCATACCTATTAGCTATTTCTCCTTGGTTAGTCTAAGTAGGTGTTATTGGATTCACATTGCAGGTGGGATGTCAATCAGAGTTGTCTGTAGCAAGAATCAGTTCAAAGCAATGGGAGATACCAGTTTTGAAAGGGTTAGTATCTGAAACCCATACAATTTAGAAACCACTAGGCAGTGAAATAGGCAGTAAAATAGTGAGTTTCAATTTTTTCCTAATAATAAGCGTTTTTCATAGCTCTTGTTTGGTCAGTGATGTGACCTGGTTCTGCCATATTGCCCCAAATTTCCTGGGTTCCAGTACAACCCTGTTCAGAGATGGGGCCTTTGGGAGATAACTAGGTTACGAGGAGTCTAACCTTATCAATGACATAATCCATCCATGGCTTCAGGCCTTCATACTGAATTTGTGGTGTCCTCGGAACTTTGAGAGACCTGGCCAAGTGGGAGGATGTAGGTCCCTGGGACTGGGTGTGCCCTTGAAGGGGATTTTGTGTCCCGGGCTCTTTCTTTGCTTGCCAGTCCTGTCACCATGTTCTGCCTCATTGAAGACTAGAAAGGATGGAACCAAAGGACCACAAACTGAAACTGGGTCAAAATAACCCCTTTTGTCCTTTAAATCGATTGCTGTCAGGTCTTTGGTCAGTGATGAAATGCTGACTAATTTTTGAGTTGGAGGTCAATCATGATTGCTGGACAGGTGTGGACACAGGCATTAGGATTTTAATGTATATAATTTTTAAAATATAAGCACTTAAGAAAGGGATGTTTCACTCAAACCTCTCAATTCTGTGATATATAAGAAATACTTTTGTACTGTGAGAATTAAATGCAATTATCCACAAGTACAGATAAATACCACTTTAAGCACCACCCTACAAGTTAGTAAGCACTAGGAAATGGTAGTCAAAATTTTTTTAGTGATTTTTTTATCATCTGTTTGAGTCAATGTAGAGAAAGCATTGATCATTTTAGAAATATTGAGTGACATGTAAAAAGGAACAATTATTTTACTTCTATCTTTGAAAAAATAGTTTTTTTCTTATTACTAAGTGATAGTAAATTGTCTCATTATGAAGTTAGGAAAATTTATTTCACAATCTTCAATAGTTCTTTTTTAACCAATATAGTGGAGTGGTATCAATATTTTAAAAACATGCTCTATTCAAATAAATACAAATTAGTGTGTAATAAAGTAAACTTGTAAAGAAATGTATCAGTATCATTATCACTATCTAGTTACACTTTGTTTCTCTAATGCAATTGCTAATAATTTTATTACCACCTTTAGGTGGTGGGAAGTGCTGTTTTGATGTTAAATGTTTTGTACATACATACAATTTTTAAAGATATTTTTCTGTTAATTTTCAATTAAAATATTTCCACCTACCCTAATAAAATGAGTTAATGTTTTATAATGAATAATATACCATCAATCTTCTCTTCCATATCTAATTTTAATATTAATACCTATCAGACAATATTTAAATGTGCCAGCAATTATTTGTTTGTTTTGTTTTGTTTTTTGGGTTTTTTTTCCGGTACCAGGAATCGAACTCACGACCTTGCGCTTGCCAGGCAAATGCCGTGCCGCTGAGCTAAATCCCCAGCCCCGCGCCAGCAATTACTTGAAAATCCCTCATAAGTGACAAATTCTGCCTTGTGACATGTTTTTTTTTTTTGAGACCAGATCTCATTATATATTTCAGACTGACCTTAAACTCACTATGTAGTTCAAGCGGATCTGAAATTTGGCAGTCCTTTGGCCTCGGGCTGTTAGATGTGGGGTTACAGGTGTGTGTTATCACAACTGGCTGCTTTTAAAATAACTACATTTCACTGCACATTATTGCACATCTTCTTCCAAACATTCCATGGATAACCAAGCCATAATAGTTATGTATTTATATATGCTGTAAAGTCACAAAGAATACATTGGGAAGAATTAATGACTGCAAGTAAAAATCAATCTTGAGAGTTCTATTGAATTTTCCCATCTACAACAGACATTATTTGTTCTGTTGATCTTGCTATCACTCTTACATACTAGCATGCTGTATTATTTCTTTTTATTTTTAAGTTAAGTTTATTGGTACATAGTGATCACATTCATAGGGAATTTATACCTGGTGGGCATGATATATCTTTTTTTTGTTTTTTTTTTTTTTTTTTTTTTTTTTTTTTTTTTTTTGGTTTTTCTCCGGTACCAGGAACCGAACTCACGACCTTGTGCTTGCCAGGCAGGCGCTTTTGCTGCTGAGCTAAATCCCCAGCCTCTGCATGATATATCTTGATTCCTTTTTTTTCCATGCTCCTCTCTCTTCAACCCCTCTTCCCCTCATTTGCAAAGCCTTGTTTCCATCTTCTCATTCTTTTGTCATTTTTTTCTTTTCCCTTCCATCTGTTCCCTTTCCCTCTTCCCTAGTTCCCATTTTCCTTTTGAATAATTTTTCCTATTCACGATGTTACATATTTTTGGTTCTTACTTACACTCAGTTTCTCACACCACAGAGACAGTGCAATATTTACATGTGTGTCTGATTTATTTCACTTATTATGGTCTCAAGGTCCATCCATTTAGTTATAAATGTCTCAAGTTTATCCTTTTTTATGTCAGAGTAGTACTCTGCTGTATTTAAAAGAAACATGTTTTTATCCATTCATTGGTTGATGGGCATTTGGTCTGTTTCCAAGATTTAGCTATTAAAAACTGCTGCTATAAATATGGGTGCGCATATATCACTGCTGTTTTCAACTCTTCTGGGAAGATACCAGGGAAATAGCTGATTGGAATAGCACCTCTAATCCTAGTTTTTATAGGAATCTCGGCACTGATTTCCACAGTGACTGCACCAGTCTGCACTCTTATCAACTGTGGAGGAGGGTTCCTTTTTCCTCACAGCCCCTCCAGCATTTGTTATTGGTTGATTTCTTGATGATAGCCATTCTTTACGGGGTGACATGGAATCTTGGCATTTTTTAAATTTGCATTTTGCCAATGACCAGTGATGTTGAGTACTTTTTAATATTTTGATTTGCCATTTGTATTTCTTCATCTGAGAAGTGCATATTCATCTCAGATGCCCAATTTTGGAGTGTGTCTTTAAATTTGGGGGTGTCTGATTTTTTTTCTTTTTCTTTTTTGGTACCAGGAATCAAACTCAGGACCTCACGCTTGCCAGGGAGGCACGAGTGCCGCTGAGCTATATCCCCGGCCCTGTCTGTTTTTTTTTTTTTTTTTTTTCTCAGTTCTTTATATGTTCTAGGTATTAGTCCTTTGTCTGAGAAACAACTGGCTAACATTTTTCCCACCCTGTGGGTTGTATTTTCACTCTGTTGGTGATTTCTTTTGCTGTACAAAAGCTTTTTAATAAGATGATTCCAGTTGTGGATTCTTTGTAGTAATTCCCATGCCATCAGGGTTTTTTTCATGAAGTCTTTGCCTATGTCTTTAAAGGTTCTACTTATTCTCTCTTCCAGCAGATTTAGTGTTTCTGTTTCAATATTTAGATCTTTGATGCATTTTGATTTTAGTTTCGTGCATGGCAATAGACATGGGTTTAGTTTTAGTCTTTGGCATGCAAAGAGCCAATTTTTCCAACACTATTTATTATCTCTTTCTTCCAGTGAAGGCGTTTGGACCCTTTGTCAAAGGTAATGTGGCTGAGTGTGTTTGTAGTTTCTGATTCTATTTATAATCTGTTCCATTGATTCTCAGGTATGTTTTTTTGCCAGTACCATACTGTTTTTATCATAACAGCTCTGTAGTATAATTTTAATTCAGGGATTGTGATACCACTGCCTTGCTTTTGTTGCCCAAAATTGTTTTTGCTATTGTAAGTGTCTTCTAGTTGCAAATGAATTTTAGGAATATTTTCTCTGATTCTGTGAAGTATAGCGTGCTATATTAGTGATTCCATTTTAGGTTGATTATATATGTTGGTACATGATATTCTTAATGTGACGTTCCTTATTTTTGTGCTTGTTTAGATTGATCTATGTATGTCTCACACTAAGTTGGCACTTTTTAATTCATAAAAGTTTTTCAGGTATTGCCTTACAAAATATTCTGTACTGTAGTACAGAACTGATAATATTGTGAGAATAAGCTTCATTTATCCACAGAAGATATTAAGAATATATCTGAGAGATAATTAAGTATAAATTTTACTTTGTACATGTTATTGATGTAGAACTAGCACTCGTATTTGAACAAAAAGGAAAACTTGCTGATAGACATTAAATAATCTGTTTATGATCCTACAAGGAATAACCAGTGTCAAATATTTTGATTAAGAGACCATAGTCTTTGTAAATGTTATAGTAACTATAATATATCTCACCCTAGTCTTTGAACACTTGAACTTTGCACATATGTGAATTTCAGTTTATATTCCTCTTTTAAAATGTAAGCTGCCTTGTTCATTAATATTCAGCATTTTTATTTTATCAAAAAACACTAAACCACAGAAAAAAATTAAGTATTCCATTTATAGTTCTGTGTAGTGTTCTTCTGAAAGTGTGCTTATTTCCTCTTTCTCTGTAGATGGATAGATGGATAGATAGATAGACAGATAGATAGATAGATAGATAGATAGCTTGAGGCTCTGAAAACTACATTGTATGAAATGAAGTTTTTATACCACATACACATTGTCATATATCCTGTGTGATACTGTTTCTGTTTAATATTCTACAAGTTTTGAGCCCACCTCACTTTGTTTTAATGACTGTTGAGTTTTAATGAGGCATTTGAGATCTGGTTGTGACAACTACCTTCTTATGTTTTTGTCATAGATTTCTGATGTAATGTCACACATTGCTGTTTAGAGGTTAAAAATACCATCAGTTTTTTAAATTAGTGTGTGACATCTGTGATTTTTATTGCAGAATGTCAGTGGTAAATCTAAGAAAAATAATCTGTTATGTAACATAAGCCTTGAAGTTACTGTTGGGAGTATATGATGAGAGAAATTATGCTGCTTTCATCATATGACTATGTATGTTTATTTATGTTTTTCAAAGAATAATACTTTCACATTGTTAGTTTTCAAATAGGAACTTTAATATTGTTATCACAAAAAAGTAAATGTTATACACTTGTGTATGTTTCTTTCCTTTTATTCATTGCAGAAATATTTTGCAAATATTTTACAAATTTCTTCATTGAAACTTCATGGAAATCTTAATTTCTATGTTTCATATGAAATATATTAGGATTAAATAATATAAATCATAAATATTTATATGAATCTTATCAAAGAGATAAGCACATTACCTAAAAGTGACTTCTGACATTTTGTAGTAATTTTGCCTTTTCAATATTGAAATTTTATATGCATTTTTTATGAAAAGATAAATTCATTGCTGAATTTGCAGGTTTTGCCTAAGATCTGCACAATGTGCAAAGTGTTCATATTTTTAACAATATGCTTTATTAGTTTAAGTGGTAAATAATAGATCACTATATTGATGGAGGGGATGGGGATTTAGCCCAGTGGCACAGCGCCTTCCCCGGCAAGTGCAATGTCATGAGTTCAATTCCCGCTACCGGGGGGGGGGGGGGAACAAAAAAACTATATTGATGGAAATTATTTCATAGTCACTATATTATATGGAAATTATTTCATAATCTCCATCTAATAAGATATTCTTCCAATGTCCTTTTCTTATTCCCTTTTAACTTCCTTATATTTCAATACTAAACATTTTTATTTTTAAATAAACCAGAAAGATACTACTAAACAAGTTTAGGGTTTTTCTTATGTGCCACAAATGTCATCCCATGCTTATTCTTTAATCTTTCATTTGTTGACTGTGACTCAGATCCTTCCTCGTAAATGACTTTTTAAATTTTCTATGTTATGATCTAACTCTTCAGCTCATGTTGTATGCATACAGTTTTGTCATGTAATGGGAAGAATTTATTTGTAAGAAGTAGAGATTTTATTGGATTCCTACGTATGCTTTAGTCTGTCTTCTAATTTCTCAGTTTAGAAGACCCATAATGAGTTTTTTAAACTGTAACATTAAAATTTCAGTGAGAATCGTACTTCATATTTTGCAATTTTTCAGTAAATCAGGAAATATACTTCTTTTTCTTCACAGATCTCCAAGAAAACGTGAGGAGGTTTTTTTGCTGTTTTTTTGCTGTTCTGTTTTATTTTTGAGACAGTGTCTCACTGTGTAGTAGTACAGGCTGGCCTTAAACTTGCATAAGTAGCTCAGGATGGCCTCTTGAACTCAGGGCAGTCTCCCTGCCTCGACCTCCACAGTGCTGTGATTATAGATGTGTGCCACTGTGCCCGGGAAGGGCAAGAATACATGATTTTTGTTTCTTGAAACTTACTTTTTATTTCCTTTTATTTTTTCAGCTTTGAATTATGTTTTTTTTTTTATTTTAAAGATAAAAGAACCAAAACATAATAACAAACACACATACATTTACAAAATAACACAAAAACAATAGAAGCAATACAGAATCTCAGACAAGGTGTTAGGAAATTAACAATGGTTGTATTACATATTCATATCTTCAATTTGGATACTCAGGTAAACAAATATAGACATGTAAGAATGATGATATACTTAAACATTAACTGTTCCTTTCAAAAGAGCAATAGAAGTCAGCAGTACAACTATGTTAGCTATCTTGTATATACATACATACATATTTTTCCACTTCTTTCTTTTTTTTCCCTCATCCCAGTTCTTTCCTTTTGAGCAGTCTCCTTTCCTTTTGCAATATCTATTGTATCTCCTAGATTTTATTCACTCTTTCAAGTTCTTACACTAGTGAGACAATACAGTGTTTACACATGCAGGTCTGATTTATTTCACTTATGAATATGGTCTCTAGTTGTGTCCATTTTCCTTTAAAAGATTTTCTTTCTTTATACCTGAGTAATATTCTATTATGTAAAAATACCAGAACTTTGTTATCCATTCCTCAGTGGATGGGCATTTGGGTTGCTTCCACAATTTAGCTATTACAGACTGCGCTACTATAAACATGGGTGCACATACATTGCTGTGATTTGATGTTTTCAATTCTTCTGGGAAAATACCCAGAAAGAGAATAGCTGGGCTGAATGGGACCTCTAGACCTAGTTTCCTGAGGAATCTCCAAACTGATTTCCACAGTGGTTTCACCAGTCTGCATTCCCACCAGCAGTGGAGAAGGGTTTCTTTTTCTCCACAACCTCACCAGCATTTGTTATTAGGTTTTTTTTTTTTTTTTTTTTGGTTTTTCTCCGGTACCGGGAACCGAGCTCACGACCTTGCGCTTGCCAGGCAGGCGCTTTTGCCGCTGAGCTAAATCCCCAGCCCCTTGTTATTAGTTGATTTCTAAAGATATGGACAAACTCTTCCTGTTACCTGGGGAAGCTGTTGATGTGTATATATACACTTTGTTTTAAATTACTTTGTCAGTCAATTCTCATTCACATCTACTTTATGAATTGTTGTTTTGAATGATGCCATGTTCCAAATTATCACGTGAGGAAGAGCTACAGATTACACTAAAAAGAAAGCAGAATCCCGTTTGCTTTGGGGATGATGTACTCCTGTCCTCATCTCACTCCCTGGCTTTTCAGAACAAGGATATTTGTTTCTGTTTTGTGTCTGTTGCTACATGCTACAGGTGACATTTGACCCAAGTTGTACCTGGATTTACCAGAAGCACGTGTATCTGGTTAACTTCTGTTTTATAGGAAAACAGTATAACATTTAGGGCTCACACTTGCAAAGAAAAAGTTGTGTATAACAGTGTTTACTTCCTGGTGTTTAGGGAAATTATGTTTGCTGAAAATGGATTTGACATAAGTAAATATATTCTGATGGGGTATGGAATATAATGATAACTACTTTAGATGGAGTCTTTCTCTAATATACAGAAATACATTTTTTGTTTCATTCACTCTTGCAAACGTATTTATGGCATGACATTAAGTTTCAATGCTGAAGACTTCCTCATTTTCAAATGAGCTAATCAAAAGTAGGGTCAAAGTACAAAGCCTGTTGATGAAGTATTACTGAGCAAATTTTGGTTATTATTTAATTAATTTGAAATTTTCCTTTACTACATGGGAAACTACAGGACTTTTAGAAACGGAGTTGTTAATATTCCAAAGTAAATGGTTTAAAATTTTATTATTATATAATAAAATTACAGTTTATCAGCCTAACTAGTAAATGAGACAATGTCACCTGCAAAGTTTAATATTCCAGTAACAATTCCACTCCCAAGAGTATATCAGAGATACTATTTTTGTGTGTATCATTCAGCAATATTTGTGTCAGTGAGTCTCACATAAAATGCTGTTTTTTTATTTGTAGTATAACCAAAAATGAGATACTGTTAAAGTCATTTTGTATTTAGCTTCCCATGGGGCAAAGAGTTTTTATATGTCTGTTTTATAATTCTGTACTTTTACCTATATGATTGTATTGAGGTAGGTGGAGGACTTCAGTAAATTTGATACTTGCTTTCCATTATATCCCCTTTCAATTTTTTTTTTTCTGTGTGCCAGGAATCAAACTCAGGACCTTGTGCTTGCCTGGCAGATTCTTGTGCCAATGAGTTATATTCCCAGCCCACCTTTCAAATCTGCATTTCTTATGATCTCTGCTCTTAAATGAATGGTACTTAATATTTCTTTTTTTTTTTTTTTTTGGTTTTTCTGCGGTACCAGGAACCGAACTCACGACATTGCGCTTGCCAGGCAGGCGCTTTGCCGCTGAGCTAAATCCCCAGCCCCGAATGGTACTTAATATTATTGTACCTTTTTATAGTATTTTCACTTCTGATCTGTCAAAATCTTTTCTTTGTCATTTCTACAGGAAGGTTTCTGAAACAACTACCGATTTATGTTTAGATGCTGACATTAACAGCACTTCCTCAAAGTATTTGAATATTACATTGATATTTTTTATTAAATGAGAATTACTAAAATATGTACACATTTAGAGTAGCTTTTCCAATTCAACATAGTTTATATGTAATTATTTTTGCATTTTTTATTTCTCAACAGATATGAACTTTTTCTGTATATAGATATTAAGGTTTTTCACAAATTTATTCAGGCATGTATATTCTGAAAAGTTTGTTTTCCAGTGCCTTTACTGCTTCTATTTTGCTCATACTTGGGAATGGCATTAATTTTCATATGTCTTTTGATTACCTGCTATAATTCTTTTTTCCCACATGCTTCTTGCTATATTTCTAGCTGCATGGATCATTTGTGTTACATGTTATAATTTGAATGAAGCTACACAAAATTTCATCATTATAAGTTAGTGCTTTATGATGAAGCAGCAAATATGGTGGAATGCACCTTTAGTTTTTGTAAAGATATGACACCCCCTCCCCACTCTGCCCCTCACAGATCTCTCAAATCTGAGATGTCTAACTATGTACAGAAATCTTAGTCCTACCACTAAGTTTTTGTTTGTAGGTTATCACTAGATCATGCAAGATTATCATGCTATTCACCTGAAACAAAGACATTGAATACTACAATTTTGTGTTATATAGTAGGAAGAATTATAATTCTTGGTACTGTGTCATAAGTCAGTTTTCATTAAATAACTCATGCTAGGATGATCTTATTGCTCAGTTTTTCTCTGTTACTCTTCATGGGCAGTGTTTTACACATTGAGTTATTCGATCTTTGTGACAAATCTGTGTTTGAAATTATTAATTTCCATGTCATAGGTTTGCTTTGAAGGTCATGAGATAATCCTCTTGAAAACACACCACCTATGAGCTAAGCATTCAGGAGCAGTTGCTGATTATTGTTGATGTTAGTAATACTGACTGTCCCACTACCGTTTTAACAGGGACTTTTATATGTTCTATGACCTTTGAACATTCTGTCATAAATCACTGTTGGGAATTGTATTTTTCTATTGATTTTTAAATAAGCTGAATTTAATTTCTCAGCCTACCTAGTGAAATGAAGCATAATCATGTAATGAGAAATTTAATAATAATTTGATAATATCTGGAAGTGATGCACAAATGCTCCACTTCACATTTCATTTTTAGCAGCTGTTAACTTTCTCTCATGCATATTATTGAGTAATATTTTTCATGTTCAAGCAAGCATAAAAATCTTCAAGTGTATTGCTGTTTTTTGTTTATTTTTGTAGAAATGTGGGATCATATTTTATTATGTCGTTTCTTCATTCCTGTTAACTTCACCAGTAGACCTCATGATTTCCTTTTTTAAGCAGATGTTGGACTCTTAAATGGTATATACAGGGATACTTATATAAATATTGCTTCCCTTACAAAGTTATAAAAATTTGACCATTATTATGACCTTTAAATGGCTTATTCTAGAACCTTTAGGCCAGTGTTTCACAAAATTTAATGCCTGTAGGAATTACCAGGGAGTCCTACTTACTAGAATATTCTTCCTCAAGGTGTGTGTGAAACAGAGCCTATATTCTGTATTTATAATAAAAGCACACACAGTGACCATGCTTTGAGCAACAGGGCTAGAAAACATGGTCCATGGAGAATGGCTTATTCTACACTTGGCCCACAGTGGTCATTCTGAAATATCACTTCACAGTCATAGCAACTCTGTGCGGATTTATCCTGTGCTGGATCTGTATCCTGTATACTTTCTCTTTCCAGATGTATTATTTTGGTGAATGAATGAATTTTTTCTTTTTTTTTTTTGGTTTTTTCTCCGGTACCGGGAACCGAACTCACGACCTTGCGCTTGCCAGGCAGGCGCTTTTGCCGCTGAGCTAAATCCCCAGCCCCTGAATGAATTTTTTCTAAGACTGTAGGATCTTTTCCCCTTGCATTCCTAGGGTTTTGAAATTTCATGATGAAATATCTCCACAGTTCTGTATATCTTGTATTTTTTTTGTTTTTTTCCACTCTTCCAATTCAGATGAGTGCTAGAGAATAAGCTGCTATGAAATATTCATTTATTACTGATTGCCTCTGTTTTCTATCTGCACATTTTCTGAAAATAGCCTACTAGTCTGCATGGTTTAAATATTCTGGGTAGAATATTCTGGGTAGAAATCTGATTGCGACTGCTTTGGGATGTGAACTCTTGTCTGCTGTTTGAAAGATCTAGAATGCCAATTGATAGAGGGCTCCCCTTGCACAACCTTTAGAAACTCTTTTGTGGGGAAAAGAAAGAATACATTCTTTGAAATAAGCTGGCAGATAGCTTACTAGTAGCTAGCAAGTAGGATAATTCATCACACATTTCAGTTGGTAAGACTAAATTCGTAAATGGGAAACCAAACTATTCTTGGCCATGGGTTTTGTTATATGTACTTATGCCTCCAGGCTGTGCTTCAGATGACCAAAGCATTTTCATGTGTATTTGTTTGTCACTCCTGACAAATAGAAATGGAAGTATTAATAACACCTATATCCCAAGTGGCTTTTTAAAAAGAAAAAATAATGGTGTACATATTAAAGTACATACCTGTTTACTGAGTTTATGTCAGCAGTGACTAAATATTAAATGTAATTTGAATAAAGTTTTATTGACGTTTCTGATTCTCATGGTACACTTCTGAAGATATCAAAACACTTGAGCCTTGCAGAGGTTTAGGATTTTTGTTTATTTGTTTAGTAGTACTGGGGACTGAATCCAGGGCCTTCAGAATGAACTGCACCCTCAGCCCTTTTATTCATTCATTTATTTATGTTTCAGTTTTGAGACAGGGCCTCAATATGTTGCTGAGGCTGGAGTCAAACTCTTGATCCTCCTGCCTCAGCCTCCCACAGTGCTGAGATCACAGAGCTAGACTACCCCACCTGGCTGAGACATTTTGTTTTTAAATGTCACTGGCATAGCAGTAAACCAGAGCCAGACACATGTTGTGACATCAAAAACAGGTTTGATTCACAGATGATGGCAATAGGGAAAAAGAGACTTGTGCATAGAATTGTACCCAATTCTGAGTAGAGTGTGGACAAGTTGAAATTTATAGGCCAAGCTGGGATAGAAACCAGTGAGTGGTGGATTAATAAAGAAATACAGCAAGGGAAAGCAGAGAATTGGGTTAACCCTCCCTGGCAGGATTCTCCTTAAAGGCACATCAGGTAAATCAGACACCAAGGATAGGGGATGAGGAATGTGATCAGATGTTAACTTTGTTGCTACACTGACGTAATAACATTTTTCCAAAAGTAGATGATACACAAAGAAAAAGATGTGGAGGGACCCGACCAAAAATTGCTCTAGGAGGGGATCTTTTCTGACAGCAAGTGAATGAAACCAAGTTTTCATTATTTTTTTTGCATTGCTAACCTTAAGCTTTTGTTTAACATAAGTGATCCATATTTTTTATTTATAATTTTAGAATAAAATCAAAATAGCAATTTTATAACAAATCTTTTTTTTTTTTGGTTTTTCTCCGGTACCGGGAACCGAACTCAGGACCTTGTGCTTGCCAGGCAGGCGCTTTTGCCGCTGAGCTAAATCCCCAGCCCCCTACCTATAGTGTTTTTATGTAAAAATGTTTTTATGTGCATAATAGATTGTGTTCAGTTTTATAGTAGGATAACAATTTCAAAATAACTAGATTCACAGAAATTTGCAGTGCAAAGAATTACATACGCTTCATTTTCTCACAACAGTTATATCTTATGTAGGTAAAACGCAAGAGCAAAAGCAGGAAATTGTTATTGGTGTAAGGGCTTATTGCAGTTCTGTGTATAATGCATGGATGCATGTAACCAGCCCTGTAATCAAGTTACAGAATTACTTTCTCAAGAGAAAGATTTCCTCATGTTACATCTTTAAATGTTGCTTAACTCCTGGGAAACCTGACCGTTCCTAATTCCTGGAAACTACTAATCTCTTCTTCATCACTAGAATGTTGTATTAGGCTGTGTGGCCTTTAAATATTTTTTTCACCTAGCATAATGACCTTGAGATACAGTCAAGTTGTTATACGTAAGCTATTCCTTAGCTTATCCCATGATATAGATTCCCACAGATATTTTAAATATGAGATGCTCGACATATACAGCAAATACTTCATTTTTTAATAAAAAAGTACTACATTGAAACACATTGCCATTAATCACCCTCAAAATAATCTCCCTTAATTTGGACACACTTATCCCATCAGTCTTACCACTTTCTGCAGCAGCTCTGTAAGTCGTCTTCTGTGAGTGTCTTTATGTGGTACAATAAAAATAATATGGCACTTCCATTCACTTGAAAGGCAGACTGGTAGACCATTATGATGTGTCCTCATCTGCTGGATCTGGCACCGTGTGACTTCCGACTCTTACCCAAAGTCAAAATCACCAAAATAGGGAAGTATTTGAATTGATTCAGGACTTGCAGGAACTGCTTCAGAAAATGGCAAGAATGGTGGGATAAATGTGTGCAAAGCGAGGAAAGAATATTTGGGGGGCGTGATGAATGCCAATATGTCCGTTATTTGAGTATTTTATATTTGAATGTTCACTGTATTTTTCAATCACACCCCATATTTACTTGATAAAGGAGTTGTGAGTTGTACTTTTTATAATTTGAACTTGCAAATAAAGATGTTACGAAAAACTCTACAAAGATTTTTAGATGGAAAGAAATGGTTGTTTCTTTGGTATACATGCCTACAAATGCAATTACTGTGTCATATTTTAGGTATAATTCCACTTCTTAAGAAATCACCATTTTCTTTTCCATAGTCACATTTTTTATGTTTGTAATCAGCAATGTATGAGTGATCTATTTTTCTTGCTTCCTTCCCAGAATTTGCTGTGATGACTAATCTTTCTAACTTTAGCCATTCTGATAAGTGTAATACTTGTTTTTTTAAATTTGTATTGCCCTACTTCTCGGTGATGTTGTACATCCATTTCATGTGCTTATTTGCCATCTGCGTATCCCCTTTAGCAAAACGTCTCTTCACAGCTTTTTCCATTTCCTAATGGGATTGTTTGCTTTTGTACAATTGAGTTTTGAGATTTGTGTTGTAAATTACACATGTTATTTTATCAGACACGTGGTTTGCAAATATTTTCTCCCACTCTGCAGCTTGTGTTCTATCTTCTTAACAGTCATAAGAAAAATTTCAACTTTGATAAGTCATATTTACAAGTTTTTCCTTTTATGGATCCTGCTATATTGTCTTTAAGAACTCTTTCTCAAGCCCTATACCACATTCCCCCAAGTTTCTTGTGCCACCCACTAAAAGTTTTTCATTTCACTTTTATGTCTGTAGTTTATTTTGAATTAATTTTTGAACATTGCTTTGGCACCATTTTGTAAAGGTTATCCTTTTGTCTATTAAATTAGTTTTATACTACTGTAAAAAGTCAGTTGACCATTCTCCTGTAAATCCATATCTTACGTTTGTATTGTTCCACTCTTTTGTGTGTCTCTCATTCCATCCAGTCGTGTATGTACATCTAGGAGTAGAGTTTCTGGATCAGATGTAAACTTTATCTTTCAGCTCTTGAGGAACTGCAAAATTGTTTTCTGTAGAATATATGCTATAATATTTAAAGACTCCCGTTTCTCCATATCGTTTTCAATCCTTGTTTTTTTGGTTAGTTTTCTTGTGTTGCTGAGACAAAATACTTCACACCCTAAATTAAAGGGAGAAAGATTTATTTAGCTCACAGTTTATAGAGGCTTTAGTCCATAATCTGCTGGCTCCAAGGCAGTGTGGCGTGGCAGAGAGGCAACAGTTCATGGTGGGGGAAAATAGCAGAAGCAACAAGAGCAAAAAGGGGAGGAACAAGCTTCCTTTTCTTATATTGTGTGCAGGCTCCCTGCCTTAGGGCAGGTGTAGCACTCACACCCATAAACCCAGCACTAGACAATGAACCAATCATAAACTCTAGATTCAGCCACCTCTGAAATGCCCACTCCCCCATGACCCCATGAAGCCTTCGGGGCTCATCCAGATATAAACTATAACACCTTGTTATTGTCTTAACGTGTTACGTTTGTGCCAGTGGATATGAAGTGCTGTCTTATTGTGACTTGATTTTATTTGCTCCTTGGCTAATGATGTTGAGCATCTTTTAATGTGCATACTGGACATTAGTATCTCTTTTGTAGACAGTAACATATCTAGATAATTTGCCCAGTTTTGGATTGTCTTTTTAGTATTGAGTTGTAAGACTGTACATTTTGGAAACAAGTACTTAGGTCTTTTGGAAACGAGACCTTATCAGATGCATGACTTCAAATATAGTATGGATTCCCTTTTTAAATTTTATTTTTGATTACAAATTTTTAATGTACAAATATTTATATAATCACTGCTACATCCAAACGAATTAGCATATCCATTCTCTTCTAAATACTTTTATGGTAATGTACCACAAAAATCTACTCTCTTGGGCCAGGTGTAGAGCTCAGCAGCGTGGTGCCTGCCTGTTTGATTCCCAATTCCTGCAAGTCCTCGATTTGATTCCCAATACCAAAAAAAGTCTACTCGGCACATTTTTAAGATAAATGTTCAATATTTTTAACTGTAGTACTCATGCTGTCCTTTATACCTGTAGACTTTACTCATGTAAATGAAAATTTTTACCCCTTGGCCTACTTCTGCCTAATTGCTCCTCATGCCCCTGATCATTAACTGCGTTCCATCCTCTTTCTATGTATTTGAATTTTTCTAAAAATATTAGCCTTTAAGAGGGGGATACTGCCTTTATTCACACATGCATGAACCTGGAAAACATTACCCTAAGTGAAGTAAGTTATATACTGAAATAAAAGTACCTTATGATGTCACTTATATGAGAAATCCCTTTAGTTTTCTTGATAAGTTAGCAGCACAAACATTGTAATTTTGAGGGAATCTAATTTATCTATTTTATTTTTTATTTTTCTGTGTCTCTTGGCTTTGCCTAAGCCAAGGTCATGAAAATTTCTTTCTTTAGTTTTCTTCTAAGAGTTTTATTCTTTTAGTTCTTAAGTTTATGTCTGTGATCAATTAGAGTTAATTTTTATCAAATGAGGAATGTATCCACCTTCATTGTTTTGCATGAAGATAGGAAACAAGTTCTCAGCTGGTTATCCTAGTTCCATTTGCTGAAAATACTGGTATTTTCCCATTGAGTAATCTTATCACTCTTGTACAAAATCAATTGACAAATCATATGAGAGTCTGCTTCTGGAATCTGTAATGTATCCCATCGATCTGTCTATCTTTACTCCAGTAAAACACTGTCTTGGTTACTGTAAGATTGCAGGAAGTCAGAAGTGTGCATTCTACAACTTGATTCTTTTTCAAGATCGATTTGGTTGTTCTGAGTCCCTTAGATTTCCATAAGCGTTTGAGGAACAGCTTATCAATATGCAAAAAGGAGAGATGGGGTTTTGGTAAAGTTTGTGGGGAGTCAACATTTCAATTTGGGAAGTACAATCATTTTGACACTGTTAAGTGTTCTGATCTATGACTATAGGATGATGTCCCATTGAATTTGGTCTTATTTAATTTCTTTCCACACTTTTTTATCATTTTTTGAGAGTCTTGCTGTGTAGTTCATTCAGGCCGGTCTTGAACCCACTGAATAATACAGGCTGGACTTGAAGTAGGGGCCATCCTTCTGCCTCATCCTTGCAAGTTGTGAAATGATAGGAAATTAAATCATGACATTTCATTGTATTTACAGCATATTTTTCTTTTATTCTTAAATTTTTCTAAATATATTATTCTTTCTCATTCTACTGTGAGTAAATCTTTATAAAATTTGATTTCCAGACTGTATATTGATCTTGTATGCTTGGACCTTGCTGAACATACTTATTCAAATATATTTCAATAAATCCCTTAGAATATTTTATATTCAGGGTCATGTTACCTGATAATAGATATATTTTGATTCTTCCCTGTAATTCTAGATTCTTTTTTTCTCTTTGTCTTTCATAATTGCTGTAAAACTTTCAGTAAGATATGAGATAATGGCAATGAAGATAAAGATTTGTATTATTTTACATAAAAAATTCAGTTGCTTTACCATGAAGTATGATATGAAATGGAAGATTTTTGTAGAAATTGTTTATCTTACTGATGTAATTTCTTTTTATTCCTAGTTTCTTTTTCTTTTGTTTGTTTTTTTTTGTGTTTTGTTTTGTTTTTTTCCTGGTATCAGAATCGAACTCACGACCTTGTGCTTGCCAGGTAGGCGCTGTGCCACTGAGTTAAATCCCCAGCCCCCTCCTAGTTTCTTTAATCTTTTTGATCATGAAAAGATGTGGGACTTTGTTAAGTGCTCCTGCCGCACCCTTTCAGAAGATCATAGTGTGTTTCCCCCCTTGATTGGTATGGTATATTTATTAAGGGGTTTTCACATGTTAAGCAGAATTTTCCTTCCTGAGAAAAATGCCCCTGACCATGGTGTAAAACCTTTGTATATGTTTCTAGGTTTGCTTGTTTTTCATTGATATATTTCTCCCATTGGTCTTTGAGGACCATATCAGTAAGTGTTATAAATAAGCATTACTCTACTTTTATGAAGTAAATATTGTCGTGTCTCACTAGTGTATACTTATTGGTGAACTTTAGCATCATATTTTTTACTTAGCAAGAAGATTTGCTGAAAATTTTAAGGTAAATTGCCATCATAATGTAACACAATTTGTGAAAATGAACTTCAGAGTATTAGGACTCTTTACGGTGAAGTATAAGTAGATTCAGTATTTCAAACCTGAATTTTATATTCCCAAAAAATTATTCAAAGTGTGCTTCATATAATCTTCAAGTCTTCTAAAAATATTTGATAGCTTAATTTTCTTTTTGTCATGAATAATTTATTTTCTCCTTAGTATTCTCAATTTTTTAAAAAGCTATTATAAAAATAAAACATTTACAGTATCACAGGTGATTCTATATCTAAATCAATTTCTTTAAATATTATCCCAAAGAGGAATGTAAGGCCTATGCACATTATTAAGGATATTCTCCTGAAAGTCCACTGATTACAAATGTTGATCACATGTAAAAACAATTCAGCAGCAACATCTAGACTAGTATTTGACCTAGCAGCTGGAACTGCAGCTTAGTCTGGTTAGCACAAAACCATGACTATGTGTGAAACTTTAATGATGTTCAATGTAGTTTTATTATATCTTCTGATATGCCATTTGCCATTCAACTTCATCTGGCAGTTTTCTAGGTTTTTATTTTTTGATATGATCTAAGCAATTCTGGATATTTGCTTAAGAATTAGTTACTTTTTCATATTCATTTTTGTTTGTTCAGTTGCTCTCATACAGTAAGATATTTATTTGATTTTTTCCTGTGTGCTACTTAATAAACTCTATTACTAGTTGTACTCATTTTGCAATTTTTATTGTAAATATAAAACCAGACAAACACATTATCATTGTAGTCCTTGTGCTCTGCATGATCTTTCAAAATAAGTTACTACCTCTACTTTACAGACAATGACCCCCCCATTTCTTCTCATTACTTGACTTTCATATGTAAGAGAGTCTTCATTCTTAAATGAGCTTTGAGCTAATCTACGTAGGGATAGAAGCCTATTTATCTAAAATATGGTAGCTGTTTGAAACTCTGAATATATTCAAGTTGTTTACAAAGGAAAAAAATCAGAATGTTTGATATACATAATTTTTCAAACAGTGTGCATGATATAATGGAATATAAATGTCTAAATAAGATATGTCACCACAATAAATGTGTGCTGTATATAGCATAAAATATTTTGATATGACCAATCATGTTTGCATGTATTTTATTTTTCAAAATCAAATTATGTATTTATAAAAATGAGACCACCATGCCATTCACTTGTTTTATACATCTTAAATATCTTTAGTGGTAGGTGGGTTGTTTAAAATTCACATACCTATAACTGGATGCATGCCAAATGTGTGGTCAGTACAGGGAGTGAAGACTTTATTTCACCTCTCAAATAAGGGATTAATTAAGCGCCATTATAGTTACCCATTTTCTTCCCATAAACTCTGATTCTTTAAACTTATTCCTTACAGGTCAGTTACTGTTGCTTTAAAGAGACTGAACTTCCAAATTTCATATTCATTTGCTGTCTACATAACAATTTTCTGTACCTTATCATTTTTTCAGAAATTGTCAGTTGGTTCTCTGGGTTGATTATATTATCTTTGAGTTTTATGTATCGATTTTCTACATTGATTTTTTTTTTAACAAAGCTTTCTGGGCCTCACTAGACAAAAATCAGTAAACTTCAACTTTGAAAGCACTTTTCTAGCTTTTCTCTGCACACCAATCATTTGTACCCTTCTTGCTGAAACGTATATGTGGGGAGACACACATAGACACATACTATGTAGAACTGTATTTTGTTTGTGTATGTGACAGCATTGGGAAATTATTGCTCAAATTCAGTACATGGAATAATTCTCTCTTAATTTCATATGATCCTCATTGGGAGTGATTTTTTTTCCGTTCATTTGCAGTGCTGGGGATTGAGCCCAGGACCTTGCGCATGCTCTGCTCGGCCACTGAGCTGCACCTCAACCTGAAATTTTATTGTTGCAAAGGAAAAAAATTTTACACCTAAGTATCAATTTATAATAACAGCATTTTAATCATAATTTTAACTAGAGTTTAGTATTCGTTGAATTTGATTTCGTTTTGAGGTAAAATTAATTATAGTCACAGTTCTCAAATGTACCTTCACTTAGTGCTTACTAATTAACATGCGTATGTAACACAAACTCGTATCAAGTTAGAAAATAATACAACCCCCTACCCAAATTTCCTCATGACCTATCTTAGTCTCTTACGCCCGGCCAAGAAGACGTTACTGTTTGGATTTTTTGTATCACTGACTAGTTTTACACACCCTATAATTTGGTGTAAATGGGATGACGTATGTACTCTTTTGTGGAAGGTTGTTTTATTCCTTAGCAATCTGCTTTTGAGTTCTATCTATTTGTTGTATTTTATTCTTCTTGCTGACTAGCATTCCATTCATATGCATATACCACTTTTATCTATTAAGAGATGCACACCTAAATTATTTATTCAAAACAAAGCTGTACATTACCAGTCTCTCCATAGAGTTATATTTTCATTTTGGATAACTGCGTAAATGTGGAAATGCCGCAAATAGAGTAGAATGTATTTAGAACTTTCTCTAAAGCATTATAATCCTTCACATTGCCTTTCACAATGTGCACTGATTCTCATTTTGTTTTTAGTTTGAATTTTCTAGATTCCTAATGATAATTAGTTTTCCCTTTTTTCCTTACTAAGGTTATCATTTTACATACAATAAACTTAATCAAGCATAAGTGTAAATTTTGATGGATTTTGGAGATAAAAATGTGAACAAAACAATATTTTTGTCTTATACAATTACCCAGCCTCACCTGTTTTATTTTACAGTAATAAAAAATGACTAATACACTGGTTATTTTTGCCTTTATGCCGTCGATGGATGAGTACCTTTATACTACTGATGGATCCTTTTCCCACAAACTCACCAACAATATCAGTCTTTAATATCACCCATTCTAATGTATGTGTACAAACACCATACTTTGGTTTCAATTTACACTTACTTGATATCTAGTGGTGTTGACAATCTCTTTTATAAGTTTATTTTACCAGAAACATATCTTTTGTGAACTGTCTGTAGATCATTTGCTCCCTTATGTATTGAGTTGTTCGTCTTCTAATTATTGTGTTGCATCAGTTCTTTATGTATACTGAGTACAGTACTCTGTTGGATATGTTTTGGAAACATTTCTCCCAACTTGTGGTTTGCCTTTTAGTTTTCATAATTTCTAATACCCTTTTTTAATCTTGAAAAAGTCTATTTTACTATCTGTGGTTTTGGTGTTCTGTTTAAGGAATCTTTGACGTAATATCCCAATTTTTTTGTTACTAATGTTTATTTGTTACACAGATTAGTGCATTTCATTTTAGAGAATTTGTCCATGAATGTTTCATATATTTTCTTGTAGAAATTTAATTGTATTCTTTTTACAGTTAACTCTCTGACTTATCTATTTTGAATTAAATTCTGTTAATCATGTGAGTAAGGCATAAGAAATTCTTTTCTTCTGTACAGATAGCTGATTTTTGCAGCACCATTTTTTGGAAACTGCTCTCATCTCCATTGAATTGCTGGGAAATTTGTCACAAATAAAATGATGTAATTGCTTTTGATTAATTTCATACTCAATATGTTTCCACAAAAGAACTCCATATTGTCTTTGATTCTATAACTTTGTAGTAGGTCTTTAAAATAGTCTTTAGGTACTATAAATGACTCAAATTGGCCCTTTTAAAATTATATAGGCATTCTAAGTTCAAGTTTCTGTATAATATTTATGCATTCATTTATTTCTTTAAATTTTTCTTGTATACAGTAAGGGGTAAAACATAATGTTCCAATATGCATAACCAAATGGTTACTATAGGCAAGGGAATTAACAAAGCCATTATTTGCATAGTTACCCAGGTTGGGGGTGGGGTGGGAATATAAGAACACTTAAAACAACTCTCAGCACATTTGTTGCATACAGTTCAGTATTGCAACTGTGGTCCTCATGGGGTGTGTCACATTTGTAGACTTACTCATCTATGTATCTACAATTTCATGCTGTTTGACCTACATGTTCTTTTCTTCTTATTTTCAGCCCTTGGTAGCCACTGTTTCATTTTGTTTCTATGTATTAAAAAAAATTAAGGAGTCCACATACAAGTGACATTATGTAATGTTCTTATTTGTGTGTGACTCATTTAGCTATAATGTCTTCTAGGTTCATCCCTGCCTCTGCTAATGGAAAGCTCTCCTTTTTCAGGCTGAATATTTCCTTTTCTATGTATTTGTGTGTTTGTGTAATTTCTTTATGCATTTGTCAAGAGTCACTTAGGTTGCTTCCATGTCCCAACTATTGTGAATAATGCAGCAATGAACATGGATATGTTTACAAAGTGCTGATTTAATTTCCTTTTAGTACATACTCCGCAGAGAGACGACTGAGTCATATTTATATGGCTTTCAAATTGAACCTGCCAATTAATTCTACAAAACTTGTTAGGATTTGCATAGAGACTGCATTGTATCAATATATCATATGAAAGAAGTTGGTCTCTGAATGTTTATTCTTCCAGTCGAAGACCAGGACTTGACCTTTCATTTTTTTAGAACTTACCTTTTATTAGTATGTAAACTTTGCATAATTTTAAAAAATCTTCCTAAATAATTTTATTTGTTGTGTTATTGTAATGAAGTTGATTAATTTCATGTTCTAATTGTTAGTTGCTATTATATACTAATACAATTGATTTTATTTGGAGAAATTTCCATGCAACATTGTTATTTTGACTTATTAGTTTGAGTATCCATGGCGTTATCTAAATAAACACCTGACCATGTCAGCTGTAAGGGAATATATTGTTGCTTTTTTCTTCTAAATATGTCTTCCTTTTCTTACATTTCTTCATCTCAAACTGACTAGCTTATACTTTTGGTGCAATGATAAATACCACAGGAGCTGAAATTCTGGACTATTTTCATCTGAAAAGCATTGTGTTTGTCTACACTGACAACAGAATTCACTGTACATTTTTCATAGATGTCCTTAATTAGACTGAGGACGTTTCCTTCTACTTGTAGTTTTCTAAGAGCCTTTTTTTTTTTTTTTAATCTTTTTGAGATAGGGTCTCGCTATGCAGTTCAGGACAGCCTTGAGCTCACTTTGTGGCCCAAGCTGGTCTTGCGCTTGCATCCATCATGATTACATATGAATTTCGTAGGTTTTTCTTTCTTTTTTTCTTTTTTGGTACCAAGAATCAAACTCAGGACCTTGTGCTTGCCAGGCAGGCGCTGTGTCACTAAGCTATATTCCCAGCCCACATAAGAATTTCTTTTCATTTATATTTAAGTTTGCTGAATTTTTTGATTGCTTACGTTTTTCACCAAATTTGGGACTGTTCCAGCCATTACCTTTTGATTACTTTTTTCATTAGTTAATATTTTGCAGAAGAATAGGCTTCATTTTGGCATATCCATACATACATACATCACACACTGATGTATTAACGTCCCCATTAATCCTTTGTCCTTCTTTGCTATTCTCTTCCTCATCTCTAACAGTCTCCCTTTCACTTTTTAAAAAATAAGGTCTATGGGTACATGTTAGCAGTATAAATGTGATTACATTCATCCTTGGGAGTTGGTCCTTGCACATACATGCCTTCTGCTTTCACATCATGTTTTTTTTTCAAATTTCTTTCCTCTGTTCTCTCTATCCTCTTTTGTTATTCAGATTAAACATATGTTAATTTACTTAATGGTGGGTGTCTTGCATTTTTCTGAGGTGGTGTTCAATTTCATTTGTTTTTCTATTTAAAGTCTCTAGCCATCTTTCAAGTTTGGTGATTCCCAGTCTAATTGTACTGTTAATCCTTAATAGTGAAAATTTCTATTAAGTTATTATAATTTTCAATTCTATAATTTCTATTTTGTTCTTTTTGTTAATTGCTATAGTGTCAATATACTGCATTGCCATCATATCTTCCATTAGTATGTTAAATGTATTTTGTTCAGTTTTTGCTTTGAATGTGTTTATAATGGCTGCTTTGAAGCACTGTCTTTTAAATCTGATATCTAGGCCTTATTACAGTTTCTGTTGTGTCATTTGATTTTAGTGTATATATGTCATTTTCTTATTTTATTTTATATCTTGTAAGTTTGTTATGGAAAACTTAACAATTTAGCTAATCTTTGTATAAACTGTGGATATTCATGCTCCATATCTTGTTTTTGTTGTTATTTATTCACTTAGTAACTTGTCTCTCCTACTATAGTAAGTATATCAGTTTGTCAATATGAAGCCTTTGATGTTGCTTCTCAGAGAATCCAGATTAGAGAAAGCACAAAGTTACTGTCGGATGACAGTTGTATTAGCAGTGCTCAAGTTACTAAGTGAATAAATAACAACAAAAACAAGATATGGAGTGTCTGTTACCGCCAACAGTGCAATATGGTTTCCTTTTCTCCACATTCTTGCCAGCATTTGTTATTTTTTTATAATGGCATTCCTAGATTGAGATGGTATCATATTCTTAATAAATAATGGTACCTTATTTTTAATTGCATAATTTAAAGTTTGTTTTTTATCCCTTTATTTTTTAATATATTCTAGATATTAACTCCTCATTCAGGAGGTTGTTTCCACTCTGCTGTTCCTTTTGTTGTACAGATTTTTGACTCGTGATCTCACTTGTCAATCCTTGCTTTTGTTTTATGTACTTTTGAAAATCTATCCAGGAAATTATTCTTTGTGCCAGTATCTTGAAGTGTGTCCCCCGTGTTTTCCTCTAGCTGTTTCAGGTCTTACATTAAGATTTTTGATCCATTTTGAGTTCATTTTTGTACAGGGCTAGAGATAGGGATCAGGTTTCAATCTTCTATCTGTGAATATCTAGTTTTTCCAGCACCATTAGTTGAAGAGCCTATACTTGATCCAGTGTAATTTTGAGACACTTTAGTCCAGAGTTGGGTAAAGACCCAGGGATTTATTTATGGTCCTCTTTTCTGTTTCTCTGGTCTATGTGTCTGTTTTTATGCTGACATCAGGAATTTTGTTATTATGGCTCTAACTTATTTTGAAATCAAATATTATGATATCTCTACCAAGAGATTTGCATTTTGTCAAGATTATTTAAGTTATTTAGGATCTTTTGTCATGCATGGGAATTGTAAGATTCCTTTTCTAGTGCTGTGAAGAGTGTCATAAGTATTTTGATGGGGAATGTGTTGAATCTGGGGTTGTTTTGGTAGTAATGATGTTTAAAATTGTTAATTCTTTCAGTCATGTATATGGATGGTCTTCTCACCTTTTACTGACTTCTTGAATTTCTTCAGTGTTTTGCAGTTTTCATTAAAGAAGTCTTTCTCATCCTTAGCTTCATTTTTAGCTATTTTAATTTTTTACAGGTATTGTGAATGGGATTATTTTCTTGATTTCTTTCTCAGTGAACTTGCTATTGGCTTATAGTAAAGCTATTGATTTCTGTATATTGATTTTATATCCTGCTAGTTTATTGAATTCATTCATCAGTTCTAATAGTCTTTTTGATGGAGATTTTTAGTTATTGTATGTATATTATCACATCATGCAAACAGGGATAATTTGACTTCCTCCTTCCCTGTTTGCGTGTCATTTTTCTCTATTTTTCTGGATTATTATGACTAGAATTTCTACTACCATATTGAATAAGAGTTTGAAGAGTATGACCCCTTTTATTATTCCTGATCTAAGAGAAAACGCTTTCAACATTTTCCTCTTTCAATATGGTGCTGATTACATGTTCCTCATAGTTAGCCTTTTGTAGATTTCTCATAGCCTTTATTAGGTTTTGGTGTGATCCTTCTGTACTTAATTTGTTCAGGGCTTTTGTCATGAATGTGTGTTGAATTTTATCAAGCCCCTTTTCTGTATCTACCAAGCTGATCATGTTATTGCTATTCTTGCTTCTATTTTTGCGATTACTGCCATGTATACTTCCCCTCCTTCTCTTTGCAATGTATTTGCAAGTTTCCTCGTACCGCAGTCCCAGAATTACAACTCTCCCATTACTCTTGATTTTTTAGGATTTTGTTTATTCTTAACTGCTCTTTCTGGATTTAAACCTAAGTTTATTTTCACATTTTAAATTATTTTTATTTCTTTTTCTCTTTAATAATACACACATCGTGTTTGGACTTCATGTATGATCATACAAAGAAAAGTGAAAAACTTCATCTCCCACAAATCGACCGACACACACCTATTTTGAAACAGTGCTAAATTCCTCGTTGATATAATTTAACAGTGTATTAAACCACAATGAAATTTACTCTGTATTTTCAAATAAAATTACTTTCTATTCACATTAAAATTGGATCATGTAATCCAAAGTGTTTTATCTCTTACAAATACTGCAATGCCATTGCATCAGAGGTTTTCCTTTCTCCCCCCTCTTTTTCTCTCCCCACCACCCAATGTGATTTAAATTTTAAAATTGTTCTGATTCGTTTTAGGTAAATCTCGGTGTTTGTTTGCTTTGGTAACTGCAGAAGTATTTTAGTGGAAGAATTTACGGGTTCAAAGGGAGATTACAACTGTAGCCACCATGCTGTACATGAGATCTGCAGAACTTATTTATTTTCCTCCTGAAAGCTGCTGCTCTTTGGCCAATATCTCTCCCTGCCAAACACACCTCCTCTACCTCTTACAAACCAGTATTCTGTTCTGAGCTTCTGTTTGATATTATACTTTAGAATTGAGAACATACAGCTGGGTTACTTCAATGTCCGTAGCTGGGACTTAGGTTGGCAGGCCTGTTATCAGAGATAGGGGCACTAATGTTTCCTAATATGAAACTTAGCAGATGGCAGTGACGACAGGACCGAGACTTAGGGAGGCTACGGCTGATTTGACAGAGAACTGCGCTGTTTTCAGGTCTTTAGCCAGGACCATAGTAAACAAGCTGCCATCTGGGTTTGGCTTGCTTACTGAAAAGATCGTTTCTTGGACTTTGGCTCTTCCATATTTTCACATCTTGCCCAGATGCCCAGGCTTCCTAAAAGGCAGCCCCCCGCCCCAAGTGGCTGCCAAGTTACTTTTGGGAAGGAACCTGAGAACTGGGCCTCTTGGTCTTCCATCCTGCTAACCTGATTGTGTTTTGGCAAATGGAAAATACCGGTCTTGTAAAACTAAAGTGATGTGCTTATAGGCCTGTAGCCATTGAGGGAACTCATATAATCTTTGCTATTAAAACTGACAATTTAAAATATGAATTTAATTGTAAAAAAAAAAACTAAAAAAGGATTTAACTCTAGTGGAATTACTCAAATCACATCTCAAGTAGGTATGTAAAATCCTAATAGGAAAGTGAAATATTTCTAGTCAGTACGATTCCTATATATAGAAATTAATGTTCTAAAGCTAGCTTTGAGGTTGCTTTTCAAATAAAAACATTATAAGTCATAAGCCATAATGCCTTCCCTTTAAGTGTGTCTCTCGGTGGTTTTAGTGTGTTCAAAGTTGTGCGGTCGTACCCCTATCTAATTTCATAGTTTCATTGCTACAGAAACCCCACACTCAACAACAGTCACTCACTCCCCATCCTCTTGTAACCTTTAAACTACTTTCTGTCGGCATGCATTTGCCTACTTTGGATAGTACATATAAATGCCATTGTGCAATGCATGGTCTTTTGTGTAACTTCTCTCACCCATTCCTTCTATTGCTGAGCTACTATGAATAATAGTTATTGTGAACATTAGTGTACAAGTATTTGGTGAACGTTTTCAGTTCTATTGGATATATACCAAGTCGAGGAATTATTTGGTCCAGAGTAAATCTGTTTAAGAGTTAGAGTAATTCCAGTTTATTTTTAAAGTAATTGCACCAATTTTTGTCTCTACCAGCAAGGTAGGTTCCAACGTTTTCACATCTCCATGAACACTCTAGTGGACATGAAGTGATATTTTACTACATTTCATTTACATTTCTCTAATAATTAATGATGTAGAGCCGCAGCTTATAATTTGCTGATTGACCAATTATATATCTTATTTGGAGAAATATCCGTTTAAATAATTGAGTTATTTTTCTCTTCATTGTTGAATTTAAAAGTTCTTAACAGATTCTGGACACATGCCCTTAACAGATGAATAATTTGCAAATACTTGCTCCTATCTTGTAAGTTGTTCTGCTTTCATTTTTTATCAGGTATGTTTGTGGCACATAATAGTTCTCTGTTAGGGGGAAATTGGTACATTTATATATTATATCTTGGTCATTTTAGATCCCTTTACCCCCTTCCCTTGATCTTCTTTCACATTTCCCAAAAGTCTACCTCTCTGCTGCCTGACATTTCTTCCTTATTTTATTCTTTATATTTTGGGTTTTGAGATCAGCATAGTACAATTTTGATGATGTCCAGTTTATATTTTTCTTTGGTATTTCAACTTTCAGTTTCATAACTAAGAAACCACTACCTATTTCAGAGTCACAAATATTAACGTCTAAGTATCCAATAGTTTTAGCTCTAATATTTTGATTTAGCTTTTATATATGGTGTGAATTAGGGTCTACTTTATGTGGATATCTAGTTTTGACAGTACTATTTGTTTGAAAGGCTCTTCATTCATTTGAGTTTTCCAGCTCTTCTGTCAAATATCAACTGGCCATAGAAGTAGGGATTTATTTTTATATTCTATTCTATTCATAGATTAGTGTTTATCCCTATGCTAGTAATAGTACTGTGGCTATGAAGGGTCTTAGTGAATTTTGCATTCAGGAAATCTGAGTCCATCTTTCTTTTTTCAAATTAGCTTAGCTGTCTTCCATCCCTTGCATTTTCCACATGAATTTTATGATCAGTTTTTCAACTTTAAAAAAAAAGTTCTTAAAATTTTGATAGTGATTGTCTTGAATTTGTAGACAAATTTACTTAGCATTATATTAGCATGATTAAGTCTTCTAATCCATAAATGACTTGTCCTTTACTTTTTACCTTTAGATCTTTAATTTCTTTCAATGATGCTTTGAAATTTTCAGTGTATAAGTGTTATAATTCCTTTGTTACGTGTACTTCTGGGTATTTTATACTTTCATAGGACTGTGACTGAATTATTTTCTGAAATTCATTGTTGGATTCTTCATTGAGGGTGTATAAAAATACAAAATTTTATTATATTTATGTTTTTCCCAGTAGCTCTGCTGAAATAATTTATTAACTCTAATAAAGTCTGTGGTTTTCTTAGGTTTTTCTGCATCTACATTCATATCATCTGTGAATAAAGTTTTATATATTTCTTTTCAATATGGACACCTTGTATTCATTTATTTTGCCCAATTGCCAAGATTAGAACTTCCAGGAAAATGTTATATAAAAATGGTTAGAGTGGCCATCCTTACCTTATTGTTAATACTTAGGTAAAAGTAGTCTTCCACCATTATGTGCAATGTTAGTTGTCAGTTTTTCATATATGGTCCTTAGCAGTTTAAATTCTCTAATAGACTTCTGGACATTTTTATCTAGAAATAATGTCATTTATGTCAAATGCTGTTGTATTTGTATCTATTCAGAGATAAGCAAAGGTGTTTGTTCTTCTTTTACTGTATTGTTAAAACATTCTAAAATTTTCAGATGGTAAACTATCTCTGCATCCCTCTAGCAAATTTCACATGGTTCTGATATGTAATTCATTTTCTATGTTGCTGGATTCCTCTTGGTAGTATGTTATATGGAGCACCAGAAATTGACAAGTCTAAATCTCAAAGCAAGTCATCATGGCAAAATATGCTACAATTTTCTCCCAATGAAATAAATCAGAAAGTTCATTTTTTAACTGAATATGCAATCTAATTTTACCCCCCTACCTAGCACACTTACCAATTTTAACACCTCACATCCTCCGTTTTATCCGAGCATTGTTCTCTTCTGTTCTGTGACTAAAGCCCTTACCTACCTAGTTTGATGGATGGTCGTAGCCAGCTCCTTCAGTGATATGCTGAGAACCACCTGAGAACCAAACTTACCAGCGACCTATGATGGAAAAATTGAAAAATGTAAGAGTCACCCAGTTGTGAAAAAATTCACAGCAGAATGTTTGGAGATAAATGAGATTATTTTAGCTTGTGCTGCTTAATCTGTTTGAGTAGCTGATAAATAGAAAACTTATTTCTCATATTTGTGGAGTCTGAAAGTCAAAGATTAAAGTGCCAATATGATCAGGTTCTGGAGATAGCTCTCTGCAGAAGACTGCTGCATTCTTAGAACTTCACATAATGGAAAGAATTAATGAGCTCTATGGCTTCCTCTTGTATGGGCATTAATCACATTTATGAGGGCTCTACTCTCATGACGCAGTTACCTTCCAAAGGTCCCCTTAACCAAATGCCACCATATTGGGAGTTATGATCGGGATATGTATTTGAGGGGTTACATTTAGTCCATTCTGCCTATTAGCGCCTACACTTTATGTCCTCACGTGCAAAGTACATTAACCCATACCAGCAAACTCTGAGCCCAGTTCTTTCCAGCATGAATACTAAAATCTGCAGTTGAAATTCTCATCTAAATATTATCTAAATCAAATGTGGGTAAGACTCAGGATGTAGTTCAACCAGAAACAACATCTTTCTCCAGCTGTGAACACACAAGACCAAACTATATTTTTGCAAAATCCATTGATGAGATTGGCATAGGATAGACACTAGTATTCAAAAAGGGAGAAATGGGAAAGAAGGAAGTGGTGATAAGTCCTAATGAAGTCCAAAGCCCAGTAAGGTAACCTGCAGGAGAAATTAAGGCTCAAGAAAGAACAGTTCTCTTCGGCTCTTTTGCCTTCCCTCTAACTTGACTGGGAAGGTATTCCCACTGTTTGGACCCGCTAAGTTGCAGCATTGCCCTCACAGTTCAGCAAGGTGTTTTTCATGCTGTGTTTGTCTGTGGTGGCCCCATTCTTACTGGGGTCCCACTCACGGTGCAGTTTTCCGTTTAGGCAGATATTGTGCAATTAGCATTGTCCTGGATGCTTCTACCCCAGCAACACCCCTGGGTATTGATTTAGTCAAGGTAGAGGCAGCTGTGATCCCTGCACCCCAATGGGGCCCTTCTGAGTTGCTGGATGCCGACTTCTTATATCCTATCATGGCAAAAGATCAAGCTGTCTGGCTTTTTCTTACAAGATCGTTAATCTCATTCAGAGGAGATCAAGTATCCCGACAGCATTCTCTTAAAGTCACCATCATCAAATACCATCAAGTTGGAGTTAAGATTTCAACATATGGATTTGGGATGATGCATAACAATTCAGATTCTAATAGATAAAACATACCAAAGCACTAAGCAAGTATACACGTAGGTTTTATTTTGTTTTCATTCAGGTGGCTTTTCCCTGGACCAGATAAATCATAAAAAAATCATCAACAAGTAGATTTTGTCCTTAAGATTTTTTTCATGGTTGCTCCATATATATGATGTGCAAATTATGATGTCCAGCATATAGTAGGTACTTACTAAATAAGTGCTAAATGAAAAAAAAAAAACAAGAAAGATTGTACACTATATCCACATCTTGGATAGTGGGCACATAAATTCTTCAGTGTTGCATCATTCATGGAATCAATTGTCATGATAGTATAATTTTTTCTGCTCCTAAGTAGCTTTTCAATTTATAGGGTATTTTTCATATTACAAGCAATGATTTAATTCTAACATCAATCCTTTCATGTGGAATTGATGATGGTATCTGAGTTACGGTTTTTTTTTATATAAAAGCACATCTACAGGCCTTGATCTTGGAGGAAACTTTCAGTAAATGATTTGATTATAATTTGATTATCATTTTTATTCTACAGCTATCTTTACTAAAAGGAGGCATTTCTTCTTGATGAGAAGTATTTTTTTGAAAACTGTAAATGATATGGTTTAGCACACAAAATAAAAGAATGTTTTATTTTGTACAAGGTGAATATTCTCTATCAAAATTTATATGAAAAATTGTCCTTTCATAGTTTACCCAAAGAGTTCAGAGTTATAAAGTGACACATTTAATAATGTACCTTAACAACTAATTCATTTGATGCCTTTTATATTATTCTATATTAAAATTGTACTCAATCTCTTTCTATGAATAAAAGCAGAAAATAAGATAAACATACCTAGAAATGTTACCTTGACATTTATTCTTGTTACCAGAATGGAATCATTTTATACAAATTGTTTTAGTATTATCCCACACGTTTCTCTAAAAACTGGTTTTCGTCTTAAGCATAATTTCTTGGTCATCCACAGCGTCATATTATAGTTTTTTTTTCAAAATTTAATGCTCATATTTAAATTGAGTTCATTGGACGATATAATTTCAAACAACAACCATAATGACTGGTGTTATGAGGAAAGTGTATTGGTTTGGGTTTTATAGAGGAACAGAAGCAATATACAAATGTATTTATTTATTTATTTATACAGAATGATTTTTTTAGATAGGCTTGGAGGACAAGAGTGGGAATGGTCTACAGGGACTCTATGCGCACTGGAGCATCAGAGGACGTAGCATTTGCAGAGCTGGAGGGCAAAAAAACAAGAGGCACTAGCGATGAAGTGCCAGTCAGAGGCTGAAGGTCTGGAAGCTCCCTAGAGAGTCACTGGTGTGAGTCCGTATTGAAAAGCCGAAGAAGCCTAAGTCTGATGTCCGGAGATGGTGGCAGATTGAGACACCCAGCTAAGTAGAAAGAAGCTTTCCAAGATTCAGACCAGCTTCAACTATCTTCCCTTTTCCTTCTATCTGTGTTGTCTGCCTATTGGATGATGGTATCCACAATCAGGATGGGGTTTTGTCCTTCAGTCATCTCTGGAAACACCCACAAACCCACCAAAAAGTGTGGTCTACTGATCTGCTGAATGTCTTAATGCATTCAAGTTGACAGTTGCCACTAATTGTCACAGAGAGGAAAATTTGACATAGACACAGAAGGAAGATACATCCTATGAAGATGGAAACAGAAGTTGGAGTTCTGCCATCACAATCCAGGGAGTACCTAGGCTGCCGGAAGCAAGAAGAGACAAGGACGGGCCATGGGGGCATGGCCTTCTGAACACTTTGCTTTTGGATTTGTTGCATTCAGAAGCTTGAGACAATAACTGTCTGCTGTTCAGTGTCACCCAAGTTGTACTTTATATTGGTAGCCCTAGGAAACAAATACACTGACCTTGGATCATTTACTTGGGTTATAGTTTTCACCAGTATATTCTCAACAGAGGAGTTTTAATAGCTATTTTTTCACTTGCTGAAAATTTGCCTTGTGAATTTTAACTTTCTTACCTTAAAAAAATAAATGAAAGAAAAAAATTATGTTCATAATATCATGTTCATAGCAGGGTGAATACATTTCTATCATTTAAATCTTTTTATATAATATAGTTTTGCATGTTAATTATAGAGCTTGAAATTTGCTTGATACGTGTATGTAGTAAATTCATAGAATTTTATGTGGCTTTTGTGTCCATTTGAGTGATTTTGTCCATCTGCTTGACTTTTAATTCCTGAGATAAATGACCAAGAAAAAGAAGACTTCCCTTCTGACTCATTTTACCTCTTTGCCCAGACTCTGTAAGTAATAAATCTTTGGACATATTTCCTGTTGTAGTAGTGAACTGAATTTGTGCCTTCCATTTAAAAATCCAGGGACTACCCTATATTGGGTGTTATGGTTTGCATCTAGATGGCCCCTCAAAGCCTCATGAAGCCATGGGGGACAGCTTATAGGGTTTATGATTGATTTACGGTCCAATGCTGGGATTAAGGGTGTGAGTGCTATTTCTGCCCTAGGGCAGGTAGCCTGCATACAGTATAAGGGACAGAAAGAGGCTTCTCTCTCTCTCTCTCTCATTGCTTTTGTTTTCCTTTGCACCCATGAATGTTTGCCTCTTCATCATGTACTGCCCATTGTTGGAGCCAGCCAACTATGGACCAAAACTGCTACAAACTGAGCTAAATAAACTTTTCCCCCTTTAACTTAGGGTATGGGATATTTTGTCTCAACAATGAGAGAAAATTAACTAACACACTGGGTTTTCCTTGGGGCACTGAGTTTGGAGGGACGTGGATTTGGAGTCCCAGCACCAAAGCAGTGGTCAGGCAGGCAAACACTGAACACCAGTCACAAGAGCATCCACCAGTATAAACCAGTTTCCTAGCATCAGCTAGGCATTAGGCCATCCATTCGGTAAAATAAGGAGCCCATGAGAGATCCACTGTAAAAGTGCACTTTCAGTTCCCTGTCCCCTGTTGGAACCAGGTTCCTGGCTGCCCTGGTACTAGAACCCCAAATTAAATTAGAGTTCTTAAAATAATCTACTTTTAGTAGCTTGCATCTTTTCCTTGGTACAGTATTTTACTTCTCCTCTCAACATCCTGCTTATTTCTGTAAAGACTTCATCAATATTGTTGAAAATATACATTTGATTCATTATTGTAAGAAATAGGTGTTCTGAAAGTCATGTCATTTTATGATTTTCCTTCTTATGTAGATAATGTCTTTTATAGTTTGAATGTGAAAATACAAAACCACATCCTGTAAATACTCTGACCTTCCCAGCATCATAGGTCACTCATAGGCTTTTCTCTTGAGGTCCAGAATAATTGAACTACAATCTAAAGTCTAGAGTCTCTGGAAATGTGGTTAGAGGAGCTTTAATACCAGCTGTTCCAGGGCTGGCCAGGTGGTTGCATGAAAGCCTAACTGAAAAACTTTTGATTTAAAGAAAGATAATTCAGAAATTAAAATTTCAGCTTTGTTACTAAGCAGACTTCCTCTCCATCCCCACAGCCCTGGGTTGTGGGTGTGTGCATACACATGTCTATAAATATATTCATATTCTATTTTTTAAATGTCTATGTGTCTATATTTTTGAAACAGGGTCTCATTATGTTGAGCAAGCTGGTTTCTTAACTCCTGGCTTCAACTATACCCCCACTTTGGCCTCCTGAGTAACTGGCCCTAAAGATGAACCACTACACTTAGAATCCAAAATATAATTTAAAATTTATTCTAAAATATAATTTTAAATTTTCAATTATGTAAAAAATGTGAATTAATCATCCATTATGAGCCTATAGAATTATGTCAGCACTTCTCATCCTTGAGACAAGCTTTTAAATAGGAATAATGAGAGACTCTTTGATGGGAATAATGTAATGATTAACAGAAAAAGCCTACGCAGAAGTGCATTCTCAGCTCTAAGTCAAACTTAATTGCACTGACGTTATTATTACTACTACTACTACCACCAGTTTTAGGAAAAATATTATTTCTAGTGCTTGGGAAACTTGAAGCTAAGAGATGTAAATTGATTTCATTAATTTTGTAGATGACATGTGTGACTTTTCCATGTTTAAGTAAATGTATAACATAGTGCTTTGAATTCTATTGTGCAAAAGTGGATTTTATAATACATGTTTTGCAATTTTCTTTTATTGTATAGCAATACATCATACACATCTATAGAATTCTATTCATATCCTGATTTATATTCATGTGTCCTGAATCTAACATTTTAAACCCTAAGGGATGAAGATGTGTGTGTGTGTGTGTGTGTGTGTGTGTGTGTTCTAGGCTCTATATTTTTATATTTTGCTCTGCCTAATATCAAATTGTCTATCATTACTGATCCTATATTTGTGTTCCTTAGCTGCAGAAGCTTACCAGAGAGCATCTCATGGTATTTTAATTATCACAACTTAAAAATAAAATTTAGATTCTTTTGTGGCAAACGTCTTTATTTTGTCACTCTGATATTCACATGTCTTTATTCTTTAGTATTACTACCAATTCTTCAAATTTACCGAAATCCCTTAGGGATTTCTGTCACACCAATGTTACAAAAAGCTTGAGTAAAATCATTATTTTTACAACACAACTTTCTCATATATATATATAAAACTCCAATTAGGTAAGCTGTTTTATAACACTCAAATAGATTTTTTACTCTTCTTTGTTTCTATACTGAACATTACTCGATCAGTTAGTACATGGATTTTACATACTTTCTCTTTATAGTGTAAACACAATTGTGAATTTGATCTTTTGAATGGCACAGCATATATTTCTTAAATTGCACGTGTGAATTTTCCATCTGCTCAAACTGCCAACCCATTTTCATTATTCTATCATTTTCTAAATGAGGTTTTAGTTTTCTTAAAATGTATGCCATTTAAATTCAATATATTGAATAGGAGGTATAGGTCATTTCATCATACTCAGTTAAGTCTTTTCCTCTGTAGCCCCAAACCAGGTAATCTGCACTAACATGGGCTGTTTTAGGGAATATAGGTTCCTCTCCTATTCACACTTTAGATCTATGATGTTTTTTGTTTATTCAAGTATATGGGTGTCCATTAAGAAGTTATGATGGACTGTGCTGCCATTTCAGCCTTGGGTTTTACTAACATCTTCTTGTTTTTATGTAGTATAAGAGGACAGGTAACTCTGGAATTTCTTTTGTGAAGGCAGTATTCTCATCTATGTGGTTTCAACCCTCATGTATGAAGTCCTGACTATTACTACCTTCAGACATGGGGTTAGTATTTCAACAGGAATTTAGAAGGTGGGAGAAACTACATTTAAGCCTATACCAACTGGGGTTATAAATTTTCAGGTAGAATGTCCAAGAAAATGTCATTTGTAACATCTCATGTCAAAAGTGCATACAGTGTTTCTCCTTATTGGCAGGAGATTGATTCCAGAAATTCTTGCAGATATCAAAATTTATGGGTGCCCATGTCCCTTAGATAAAATGGGGGCATTTTTCATAGAATCTATGCACATCCTGCAATACACTTTAAATCATCCCCAGATAACTCTTGATAACTGAATACTTTGTAAACATTACGTAAACACTCATTATACTGTATTGCTTATCAAATAATGATAAGAAAAATCTGTAAATATTCAGTACAAACACATTTTTAAAAATATTTTTGATCCATAGTTGGTTTAATCCAAGAATGTACAGCCTTCAAGTATAGACTGCCAATTCTACTGTCTACTTAATTTATAACTGTTGATAGAAATTTTGATCAGCTTACTAAAATAGTAGTTGGTCTTTCTACTGTAAAGTTAATTCTTTTCCCCCTTTTCATATTGTATTCCTTGAAATTAGTCTCTATTCATAGCAAAAATTTAAAGAGTAAGGACTTGTGCTATTCTTCATGGAGGCATAATTATTTGGAATTTTTTGCATTGGAGATTTTGCTCCATTTATTAATTTGTTGAATCATGTCTTTATTAGTATTGACATATAGGTGATTATGTTATAAACTAGGTTATCATTAAATAGTGTATAATATTTTATTCAAGTTGTTTCAACTTTGGCTACTGGGTACTCAGTTGTTTCTTGTGCCCACTGACATACTCCTATTAATGTGGGATTCTTTCCATTTAATTATCAGTTAAAATTAATTTTAAGTACTGAAAAAACCCCTAGCCTCTTTTCCTGTATTCATACCCCAGACCCACAATGGGCCATTTCCTCTAGGAACCCTGGTTCTTTTTATTTTAGAATAGATTTACAAATGAAGAACTGTGTGCTAGGTATGCCTATTGCTTTTGGGGTGTTTTAGGATTTCTTAGATGACAAAGCCAAGAAATATACATGTATATATTAATCCACATATGTGCACATGCCTATAAATTTCTGTATGTAACCATTCATATTTGTATAAAGCTGAACATCAATTTTTATATATCAAACTGCAGTGTATAACCACAAGGATCATTCTAGCCTGTCCTCTTGCTTATCTGTTCATTTCCACCACAACAGTGAGAAGCCTAACTCCCACCATCTCCCATGCCTTTACATAATTATTTATTCTAGTGTATTGGCATAGCAGTATCAAGCCAGTTAACCTATTCTCCCACAGAAAGTAACTTTACCAACAATACAGAACTTATATTTCATTACTTTCATTTTTAGTCTTCCAGAGCAGCTATAGTTGATACATTGTGTCAACTTGAGAAGTCTAGAGCCTTGGCTAAGTGACTCAGGAGTTCTACATCCTGGCGGAGGACATGCCCTTACTGCTCTAGGATATTGTCCATTGTGTCAACTTGAGAAGTTTAGAAGGTTAACTGAGTGACTCAGCAGGGGCCAGGTCCTCACTTTGTATCATCCTGAGCCTATGCAGGAGGAGGGCACGGAGATCATGTGAGTGCTCCATGGCCCCTGGGTGGGGGTAGCTTGCTTACAATATAAGGGAGGAAAAGAGGCTTGGTCCCCCCTTTTTGCTCTTGCTGCTTTTGCTGTCTTGTGCTGCCTTGAGGTGTTGGCCCTGTGCCCTGCCACTTTGCCTTGGAAACAGCTGATTATGGACTGAAACCTCTACAAACTGTACCCTAAATAAACCTTTCCTTTCTTACTTTTGGGCATTGGATACTCTGTCTCAGCAATGAGAGAAAAGTAACCAAGACAAGAATCAACTCAGTGACAAAGTTACAGCAGCTTCCCATACCCTATCTGGTCTCCTTCAGTGAACATTATTTCCAATAATTTTTTATTAATACATGTTTACAGCACATGCAGCTTAACGCAGATCCAATTGTTATGGCCTTCCTTATTTCTTGAGACCTCCAACCACTGAATTGGTTTTTAATTGCATTCATTAAAATTTAATTTTTATGTAATACAATTCTGTGAGTTTTGGCAAATGTATAATGTCATGTATTGTTATAAGGTTGAATATTTTTACCACCCAAAATCCTGTATTCACCTGTTCATCCCTTCTCCATTACCAGCCCTCAAAACTCCTGGCCACCACTGATCATTATGCTTTTTCTACAGTTTTTTTCCAAATAGCAAATATTTAGAAACATGCAATATATAGCCTGTTCAGACAAGATTCTTGCACTTAGCTGAGTTCTATCATATTGTCTTGGTTACTTTTCTCTTGTTGCTGAGACAAAATACCCCTCACCCAAAATTAAGGAAGGAAAGGTTTATTTAGCTCACTGTTTGTGGAGGTTTTAGTCCATAATCAGTTGGCTCCAAGCCAGGGTGGCACATGGTAGAAGGCAACATTTCAAGGAAACAGAAGACAGCAAAAACAGCAAGAGCATGCAAGAGTGGGTAAGCAAGCCCCTTTCCTTCCCTTATATTGTATGCCTGCTATCTGCCCACACCATCTTCCTCCTCTTCCACAAGCTCAGGATATTTACAAAGTGAGGATCCTGGCTCCCTGCTGAGTTACTTAGTTAAGCTTCTAAACTTTTCAATTCTCAAATTGACACAATGCATCAACCATTATATATATCTTTATGGATGGAGAGCTACTTTTTTTGAGATGGTGTCTTACTATGTAGTGCAGGCTGGCCTTGAACTGGCTTATGTAGCCCTGGCTGGCCTCAAACTCATGGTGATCCTCCTACCTCAGCCTCCCAAGTACTGGGACTACACGCATGTGCCACCACACCCAGCAAGAGAGCTAATTTGCTTTAATCAAAGGATAATATTCCACTTTTATGGCTCTGCAACAGTTTCCTCATTTACCTGTAAAAGAACATGATGTTTGCTTTTAGTATGAATAAAGCCACTCTAAACATTCAGGTTCAGATCTTGTGTACATGCAAATTTTCAAATTAAGGAGTGAGCACCTAGAAATGACAATGCTGGATTTTATAGTTCGACCATGTTTAGCTTTTGAGAAACTTCCAAACTGTCTTCAAATGTACGGTGTTGTCTTCCCACCATCAGTGTGCAGTGATTCCTGTTCCTTCACATCCTCACCAGGGGTTTGCCTCCATTGTTTTTTTTTTTTAATTTAGCCAATATAATATGTGTGTTATGGTCTTATTTTAATTTTCAAATTTATAATTAAAGTGTTATTGAGAATTTTGCCATGTATGTAATTGTCACCTGTATATCTCTTTTTGTCAGTGTTCTGCTCAGAGATATTGACTATTTCTTGAGATGTTTGTTTTATTATTGGCTTTAAAGAATACAAGTTCTTTGTCAGATATGTGTATTGCAAATAATTTTTCACATATTTAGCTTTTCATTATTTTAGTGTTTTTACAAGGAAAAAACTGTATTTTCATTAAATCTAATTTATTACTTTTTAAAATGCATGAATTGTCCTTTTTGTATTGAGTCCAAAAATATTCATTGTCAAGCTCAAGGTCACATAGGGTTTTCCTAGGAGTTTTATACTTTTAACTTTTTATTTAGTTTTTTGTACAGTTTGAGTTAATTTCTGTTAAAGTTGTAATCACTATAACCAAATTCATTTTCTTGTATATGAGTGTCCAATTCTTTCAACACAATTGTTTGAAAAATACTACCCTTTCTGTAATGAACTGTCTGTACTCTTTTGCTAGATATCAGTTGACTACATTTGTGTAGATCTATTCCTGGGATAGTTTGTCCCACTGATCTGTGCGTTTCTTTCTAGGCCTTTAACACACTTTGTTGTTTGCTATGGCTTTATACTAAATCTTGAGGTTGGACAGTGTCAGTACTTCAATTTTATTCTTTATTTTCATTATTATATTACTCTTCTGGGCCTTTTGTCTTTCCACATAAACTTTAGCAACACTTTCTCTACAACTATGTTTTGGTCTAGGTATATCCCATAAAATTTTGTTTATTGAAACCTCTTCCCCAGCTGAGCTAATTTTAAGAGGCAAGATCTTTGAGAATTGATTGTGTTGTGAAGGTGGAATTAGTGGACGTCTGAAGGAGCATATTTGCCTATTATGCCATTTGAAGACAGAGTGAGGAATTATCATTTATGAACTAGTAAATAGCACTATTCTAAAGAGCAAATCTGCCTGAACCTTGATCTTGGACTTCCTAATTTCCAGTATTTCAGAAATAAATTTCTGCTGTCTATAACATATGCAGTATATGGTGTTACTGCAGCTAGAACTGACCAAGACAAATCACAAAGCAGTTCAGTGGAATTTCATTGAGTTTGCACTGAATGTATAGATCAAGTTCAGAGAACGTGATATCTTAACAATGTTGAGTCCTCAAGAATGTGGAATAAAATTATTTAGATAATTAATTTCTTTTATCAGAATTTCCAAAGTTTTTCACATATATTTAGCACATATTTGTTAGATTTACATGAATACATTTTACTTTTTGTCTTACTAGTGGTATTGTGTTTTTCATTTCAACTTAATTTTTTTATTGCTGATATAGAGAAAAACAATTCACATTGTTAACTTTATATCCAAATGACGTTGAAATAATTGCTTAATAGTTCCACGAGATTTTGTCAATTCTTTGTGATTTTTCTACACAGACAATCATGGAATCTACAAATAATGATTAAATCATCTCTATTAGTAGTTTGCTGAAAAAGTTTTAGCATGATTAGATACTGCATTTTGTCAACTGAATCAATTGATATGATCATGTATTTTTTCTTGAAAGAAGCAAAAGTAAAGAATGCCCACACATACAACCTTTATAAGACTATTGGACAATTTGTCAGAAGACAGTTTTCATGCTAGGAGGGAGAGGATGATATATCTTCAAAGTGCTAAAGAGAGAAATTGCCAATCAAGAATACTTTGGCTGGCAAAATGACCTTCAGAAATAAAGGCGAGATGAAGACTTTCATAGACAAAAGCTGCGAGAGTTCCATTACTATTGGACCTGCCTCATGTGGAATACCAGTGAATATTCTTCAACCTGAAATGATAGAACATTAATTAGTAAACTTAAAAATCATATGAAAGCATAAAACTCACTGAAAGAAATAAGTATATACTTACTACTATATACACCTAAAATGTCCTCCAAAGTCTCATGTGTTTGGAAGGTGACTGGTTTCTAGGGACGCTATAGTTATCAGTAGATTCATCAATTAAAGAGGTGGGGCCAGGTTGGCGGTGGGCACTGGAGACACGACCTAAGTGTATCTTTGTCCCAAGCTCCTCCCTTTTCTTTCTGCTTCCAGGCTACTACGGGGTGAGCAGCTCTTCTCTCCATCACTTCCAACATGCTGCTGCTGCTTTGGAGCAAGCTGAGTTTACACTGAACCCTTCAGAACCTGTGAGTCAAAGAAATGTCTTTTTCTTTAAGTTATGGGTATCTGGTATTTTCTGCACTGATCAGAAAGTAATTAATATTCAATTTCAGAAAATTCTAATATTGTATCTTTGGAATACATATGTTGCTTTTATCTCTAGTATAAAAGTTAAGAGAAAAAATATTAAAATAACTATGGTTACAGTACTTTGCTAAAGGATACACAACATAACAGTATAAATTATAATATTAAAAACATAAATTGTGGTGGCATATACCTGTAATCCCAGCACTCGGGAGGCTGAGGCAGGAGGATTGTTGCAAGGTTGAGGCCAGCCTGAACTACAAAGTGAGTTTAAGGCCAGCCTGAACTGCTTAGTGTAACACTGTCTCAAAAAGACAAAATAAAATAAAATAAAAACATAAATTGAAGAGAAGCAAAAATAGAATCTTAGTATTAAGAATAACCTTAATGTAAAAGTACTGAATTCTCTAATCAAAAGAAATAAAATGATTAAATATATTTTAAAATAAAAACATAAGAACTAACAATATGTTACCCACATGAAACTTACTTTCATGAAATACATAGAGTTCAAATAAAGAGATAGAAAAAGAAATTCCATACAAATGTAAATGAAACGTGAGAAGAGATGGCTACCATGATATCAATGAAAAACTATAAAAAAAGTGATTATTATATCATGATAAAGGGGTTAATGAATCAAAAGGATAGAATAACTGTTAACATATATGATCCTAACAAGAAAGGAACTAAATATATAAGGTAAAATTAATAAATCTGAAGAGAGAGATACACATCAATAGTTATAGCAGGAAAGTTCAAAATCCTGGGTTTCAATAATGGGTAGATTATTTAGATAGAAAATTAATATGCAAACATTGAACTACAGTTTAGAACAAAGGCAGCTAACACATCTGCAAGGAACATTCCATTCAAAAGTAGCAGAATATGACTTCCTTTTAAATGTTAATGAAGTATTCCTCAGGGTACATCATATAATAGGCCACAAGACATCATATCAAATTTAAGAAAAGTAGAGGGAATAAAGAATGGGAGAATGAAAGAAGAAAAATGTCAAAAATTAAGCAATGGGAGACAAGAAGGCAGGGAGAAAAGAGATGTAAAGGATCCTATTGCATAAAAGAAAACTAATAGAATTAGATTGAGGTAACAGAAAAGATTATACAAGAGAAAGCACAAGAAGAAAAATAAGATTAAAAAGTTTAAAGAAAGCAGAAAAAGAAAAAACGAAAAAAGAAAATCCCTCAAGCTAAAAATCATTGAAAAAATAGAAAAAAAAGTCAAAAAAATTTCTTTATATTTTCGAGTGAGTGGTTTTCTTCCAAGTTCCACAGTTTTATAATCCAACAAGTTACTATTTTGTGCACCTAGCTTTACAGTCTATGAGTTTTTCAGACTACACCTTGATCCAGAGACCACTCTGTCTGTTCATTCCAAGCTGTGGCAACTGTCCACGCCAGTGTATGCCCTTGCTCACATTGGTTGTTGGTGAAAGCAGACTTCTGATCTCTGGTAGATGTAGACAACAGGTCAAGGATTGAAGCAGACCGCTGTATTTAATGCCAGCAGTTTCAGACTCAATCACTTCTGAAAGCCACACACACCAAGCCTGATTTCTCTCCATGGAGGGTGGGGCTTTGTATCCTTTCTGGTCTGAGTTTAAACTTCCAGGTTAGGGGGTTTCTATGTCTTGGTCACCCATTCTGCAACTGGCTGCTATGGCTGTCTCTCACCCAGTCACTGTGAGAAGGTAACACTGGGAACCTGAAGTGAAGTTGTTTTTTGTTGTTCTGAGGCTCAATCTTAATCAACCCTTCCTGAAATGGTGCCCTATTAAACACCTTGGTGATATGACAGAAGGTGCACTGGACTTCTTCTCCAACTGGTGCCTGCCATGTAGGAGTCACTTGCAGAGTAAAACTCCATACAGTTTTTGAAGTTTATTATTACTGTGGGCTTTTCTTCGGGATAGAATTGCTAGCATGCTTCTTTGTTTCACCCTAGAGTTTCCACACATGGGGGTTTACCTTGTGTTTGTGAAGACGGGCTCCTCTCCCTGTAAGTCGGGGTATGTTTTGAGACTGCTTCATTCTTTTCTCTGCATTGTGGTCCATTTCTTTTTTTATTTATTTTTTATTTTAAAGAGAGTAGTCCATGATAAAACAAACAAAAAAATAGAACAGTAGCAGCATACCAGTATCACGAACATAAACAAATCAAAGCAAGAACATTCCAAGGAGCCAAAGCATCTTGAAGGCAAAATGTTTTGCCAGCTCTCTCTGGGGGTTTAGGTCAGCTCGGGGCTTCACTCCATTCTGGTGAAGTCCTCTGGCCCCCTGAAAAAGATATTCTCTGTCTCTCGCATCTTCATTCATCTCTCTATAAGGGTTTGCTGGCCTGAACTCAGCACAAATCCTCTGAAATAATGCGTGAAATAAACATCATCTTTATGTTGAGTGTTATTCTTCTCAGCAGTGGGAAAGTTGGCTAATACACATCTTCAGGGTCAAGGGAAAGGGTTAAAGCAGGAAATTATGGAGCAACTGTGTAAGTTTTACCTTTTTTTTTTTTGTGCCGCGAATCAAACTGATGACCTCGAGCTTGCCAGGCAGGCCCTGTGCCACTGAGCTATATCCCCGACCCTTTTAATTTTAATTTTGCTTAAAAAATTATGTCATCTAATACTAATTGGCTTTGAACACATTTTAATCTCTCGGTAAATTTCTGTCTATATTGTGTAGGACTTTTTCTACCATATCTTCACTCTCTCAAAAATAAATGCATTTGTGGAAATACAGACAGATATACCCGGCAAAAAAAAGTTTCCTGTGAAGCTGGCTTTAAATTCCTTCAATATTTGGTTTTTGGAAAAGTATCTCCATTTCACTTTGAAGTATAATTTCTTTGGAAACAGAACATTAGGATGGTGGAGGTAGTTTTTTTAAGCACATTCAATATATTACTTCACTCTTGATTATATGTTTTCCGGTGAGAAGTCCAATGTAATTACTACTCTTGTTCCTATCCAGGTAATTAATTTAATTGCTTCTAAATACAAAATTAATGTATGATACTTAAACCTGGAGATATAGTAAATTTTTTTGATTGACACAAAATATTTGTATGTATTTATGAGATACAATTAGATGTTTTGATACATTTATACATTAAATGATGATCAAATCAGTATAATCATCACATCCATCACTTTTAACGTTTGTATTGTTGTATGGTAAGTACATTCTAATTCTTTTGTAACTATTCTGAGATATGTAAAACATTATGAATTATATTCACACTACTGTGCTATAGAACATGGGAAATTATTTCTCTGTCAAATAACACTGTACCCACTGTTCAATTTCTTCCCTTCTCTCTTCTCGCTCTTGCTATCCTCACACTTTATTGGTCACTATTCCCTTCTCATTTCCATGAGGTCATCTTCCTTAAATTCCTCTCATGAATTAGCTCATGTGGTATTTGCCATTCTGTACTTGACTTATTTTACTTAATGTAATGTTTTCCCTGTTTCCATGTTTTTGCAAATGAGAGATTTCATTATTTTTAAGACGTAACAGTATTTGGCTGTGTGTAGGCACCATATTTGCTTTTATCAGTACGTGTTTGGAATACATAATGGTTACATTCACTGTGGGGAATCAGTACATGTACATAACAGATCTTGTTTTTATTTTGATACCCTTTGCCTCCGTGCTCTTCTTCTACTTTCATCACCTGGCCCTCCTCCCTTATGCGAAAGGTCTATCTCTCTGTTTCTTCTTCTTTTCTTTTGCTCTATAATTTATGTATAGTTTGGTTTTCTCATCTAGGAGAAATTGTGCAATATTTAAGCTTGCATGTCTGATTCATTTCACTTAACATTATCTACCCGTTGATTGACATTTAAGCTGATTCCATATCCTGGCTATTGTAAATGATGCTGTAATAATGTAGGGTTGAATGTATCTTTTGGCATGTTGATTTCATTTCCTGTATGTGTATACCTAGCAGGAAGATTGCTAGATTGTATGTGTTATGGTGTAGATCCAGATTGTTCCCCCAAAGTGCCCAGTGTTTCGAATGTGACTGGATCATGAGGGCATTATTCTCATAGGTGTATTGGGTCACTGAGAGACTCATCACTGGTCTGCTATTAGGAGATGGTGTCTCGTTAGAGGTAGATCACTGAGGCTGTGATCTGGAAGGGAATACCTCCCTTTCTGACTTCTCCCTTCCTAGATTCAAATACATGAACAAATTTACCTACCCAGGCCTTTTAGTCTGCTGTTCTGCCTTTGAGGCAGCTACCCATGAACTGAAACTGTGAACCAAAATAAATTTCTCTTCTTTTAAGTTATGGGTGTCTTCAGTGATGAGGAAAGTGTCTAAGACAATCTGGTAGTATTAGTTTTAGTTTCTTTGAAGAACCTCTATGCTGTTCTCCAGAATGATTGTGCTAGTGATTTACATTCCCTTCAATAGCACATTTTCCTTCTTTTACAAAAAGCATTTTTGTCATTTTGATAACAGCCATTATCACTGGAGTGAAGTGATGTCTTATTAAGATTTTCATATGCATTTCTCTATTTAAGGTACTGTATTTTTTTATATACTTGTTGGGACATTTGTATATCTGCTTTTGAGAAATGTCTATTCAGATCTTTATCCTATTTTATGTGTTTTTATGCTGTTGAGTTCTTAGGTCTCCCTATATATTTTGGATATTAACCTCTTGTGGGAATGTATATTTTGCACATATTTTCACCTGTTCTATAGGTTCTGTTGCACTTTTGATTGTTTCCTTTGTTGTACAAATGCTTTTTAATTTGTGTTGTCCAATTTGTCAATTTTTTATTTTGTTGCATGTGCATTTTTGATCATAGAAAAAATTGTTGCATAACCAATGTCTTAAAGAATTTTCTTTATGTTTTTTTCTAGTATGTAAAAATGTACCCATCTTTCATTGCAGTCTTTAATCCATTGTGAGCTGTATTTGTAACTGGTAAGAGAAAGAGTCCAGTTTCATTCATCTACATTTGGATATCCAATTTTTCCAGCACCATTTATTGAAGAGCCAGCCCTTTCCCCACTATGTTTTACTGGCACCTTTGACAAAAATCAATTTTCTGTAAAGGAATGTGGGTGCTTCGGGACTCTCTCTTCGGTGTTGATTTTTTTTTTTACAATCCCAAGTGTTGAACCTACGGCTCATACATGCTAGGCAAGCATTCTAACAACTGAGCTAACTCTCAACTCCTGCGTGTACTTTTTATGCCAATATCATGCTGTTTAATTACTGTAGCTATTTTGTGGTGAAATACAGCTTTGTTCTCTTGTGTGTCCTTCTTAATTCACTACCATGGTATTTATCTATCTATCTATCTATTTATTTATTTATTTATTTATGCTCTATTAGGTATTGAACCATGCAACTTTGCGCTGAGCTACATCTCCAGCCATTCTTTACCTTTTATTTAGAGACAGGGTCTCACTAAGTCACTGAGTTATCCAGACTGGGCTTGAAATCGTGGTCCTCCTACCTCAGCCTCACAGAGTACTAGGATTATGGCCTTGCCCCACCATGCTGGACTATAGCTTTGCAGTATGTTTTGGGGTAATGTAATGTGATGCCTCCAGCTTTGCTCTCTGTGCTTAGGATTGGTTTGTCATTTGGAATCTTTTTTCACTCCCCATCAATTTCAAGATTATTTTTCCAATTCTGTAAAGATAGTATTGGAATTTTCATGGGGATTTTATTGCATATGTAAATTACTTCAGGTAGCATACTCTTCTAAAACATGTGCATCATATATTTTTCCATTTCTCTATATCTTCTAAAATTTCTTCTGTCCATGTTTTGTATAGTATTTCATGCAGAGACTTTATTTGGTTAAGTTTTTTGGTATATGTTTGTTGTTGCTGTTGTTTTCTTGAATTATTTTTTAGATAAAAAAGGTTTTAAAGAGGAAGTTGATCTTCATTGCTTTCCCATTCCAATTCCACATCTTGGTCGTTCCGCTGGATTTTCAAAAATAATAGCTACATTTAAGCATACAGATTTTAATAAGAATTGGAGCATAGTATGTGCATTGTCTGCAAATTGTCTTCACATCATTTAAGACTGAAGATCTCTCCTTATACTGATTACTTTCAAATTACTTTCTTCAAGCAATGTGTTACTCATTGACAATACTATTTGCACTGAATGTTACCATGAAATACTAATACTATCTCGGTTAACTAACAATATTTGAGCTGCCAATTCTGTCCATATTTGCAAGTATTGTGGTTTTTCAAAACTGTATTTATTGTAGTTGAAATGATTACATAAAGCTAAATGGTACAGCTGCACAACCACTCTGCCTGCCTCCATAACCCCTCCCCTTCAGTAAGTTACCGTCTCATGACTGTCCTTCTACATTGAAATATATTATGCACCTTGCTCTGCAAATGACCCTTCTCTTTCTCTGTGAAGAATGTAAAAAATGATATTATTATGTTACCTTGTTTTAATATGTGACCCTTGATCCTCCATGTTATATATGGTTTGGGTAGGTGTAATATAACTCTCATTTGATTTTGTATTTTCTCCTCAATTTGCACAATAAAATGTTGTCCATTAACTTTGTCCCATAGATTTTTTAAAATATTAAACTAATACCTATTATTGAAATAATCATAGCTATATCTTTCTGTTTATACCTTTCAATGAAATTAAATATGCTGCTCATAACCCTGTTACTTGCCATATTAAGCATTTTAAACAAAATATGTATGATCCCTTGGCCAACCTCTCTTATTTATTCTGACAAATATAATTTAATATGAATCTAGTATATCAAACATGCAGAATTTTAATTATAGCTATAATAATTTTTACAGCACTAACATCTTTAAAATATTGATTTTTTTTCACCATGACCATAAATATGTTTGTAGTTAATGAACTCTGTTACTTACCACTTGGGAGAGTTTGCATTTTTCTTCCGTGGATACAGACAAATTCATAGCATTTATATTTCTTGTTATTGCAATAATTTTTGTTATAGTACATGGCCTAGTTTTTGATTTATGATGATGAATAGTGTATAGAAAAGTCTTGTAATTCTATAATTCACTTTCCCCCCCTTTCCCTTCAATTTTGTCATTTATTATAATTAATTTTCCTACTTTAAAGTTGCCAAAATGGCTAATTATATAATCCATACTTTAAGTATTACACTACTGAACTCATCCCACAACTTCATGTTGTCACAGGAAATACTTCCTGAATATTAAAGTAGAGATTAACTAAAAAAGAATTGTCCCTTTTGTGTATTGCCCTGGTCTACCCTTGTGTAGCACAGGCCTCTCTGCGGATTTTGCCTTAGGATCATCCAAAGCTGTCCCAGCAGTTATCTGAAAACCAAACTCAATAGAAACATTTTGATATGAATAGTGACAGTTATGTCAATACAAATTCCTGTTTTTAGAAAAAAATATTCAAGACACTCATGTCTACTAGCTAGGAAGGCTTAGAACATGCATTAATATAACTTACATAAATAGATTTATCAGACAAAATAATGTTGTTCTCACCTAAAGTGTATGTTTCTATGTGTTTTTTTAGTTAGCTAAAGTGTTTGCACATCTTTTGCTTTTCACCTGGCATTCTGAAATAATAGTAGAGTTCCTGGGCTGTATTATGGGTTTCAGAAAGTAATTGTTTAGTATAGTTTCAGAAAAATAAATTGGCACTTGGTAAATATTTATCTTTTTAATTGCTGCTCGTGCTATTGTTACTAATATGGCCCAATTCAGTCATTCTTTTTTTGTACACAGATGATATTAATTATTGGTAATGTTAAGTGTCTTGCTTAGGGCTACTCTGCATTTGGTATTGTTTCTTAATTTTTTTTGTTAGTTTTATTTCATTGGATATGATACCAGCTAATTTAGTTGAAACCATTCACAGACATGAAGGAAAATGGCATGATTAACTCCACATTATTCCCGTTCATCCCTGGGCCTTAAGCAGCGTTAATAGCTTATGAGGAGCATACACCTCTGCACAACTTTCTCTGATCCCCTACTTACACGTAAACTGGATACGGATACTAAGAAAATTTACGTCTTTGTTGTACAAAGAAAAGAAAGGTGCAATTTCCTTTACAAAGTTTCCAACATCTCATTTTTCTCTGGGGCTGAGAGGGTGTAGAATGAACATCTGCATAATAGGTATAGACCTCAGTAATTTTCTTATATTCCTCCATCAGGTCCTTAACTGTTGTTAGTAAGATTATTTCTAGATAATTTTCATCAATTTATATTTCAACAAAGACTAAATTCAAATACCTCTTTTGATATCTAAATATTTTATTTGACATAGAGTTCAACTTCATATATATTTAAAAACTCTTTGCACAAAATAGTTCATTTAAATTATTTTGAATGTTTAATATTCAAAATTGCATGCTAGTTTAAAGGGTTCTTTTTAATTCTCTGGCATTCAATTTGTGCCTCAAGGTGCCAAATGCCTATTTAAATTAATTATGCTCATATATGTGAAGTTATCTCTTTTATGTTTCGTTTTTGCCTGAGAAAATTACTAAACTATCATTACAATCCTCATTAGGTTTTAACTGACTTTTTTGGTTTATCTATATTAAAGATAATGTTAGTGATCATTAAATGTACTGCATAGTTACAATGAATGAATACTTCTTTCTTAATTTTTAAAAATAACATTTAACATAAATAAACATTTATTGATTTGTTATGGTATCTCTTGTGCAATGGGGATTCTGTTTAAAAATTCCTTGCCTGTGCCTGTCTTCAAGGATTTTACCTATTTTATATACCACAAGATTAAATTTTGCTGTTTAAGTATTTAGATCTTTGATCACTTTTTATTTCAGTTTAGTATGTCAAGAGATATGGGTCTAACTGCATTCTTCTGCATATGTATAAGCCAGTTTTTTTCTAGCACTGTTTGTTAAATATGCTATCTTCCATCCAGTGTATGGTTTGGGGCCTTTTGTCAAAACCAAATAGCTGAATGTGCCTTAGGTTATTTCTGTGTCTTCTGCTCTATTCCATTGAACCATATGTCTGATTTTGTTCCAGTACCATAGTATTTTCTTCACTGTAGCTTTGTAACAAAACTTGAAGTCCAAGATTGTGATATCTTCTGCTTTTCTCTGGTTGCCCAAGATTGTTTTTGCTATTCTGAGCCTCTTCTGGCTCAATATGAATTTGAGGACAATTTTCTCTAGTTTTGTGAAGAATGCTATTAGTATTTTATTTTGGATTGTGTTAAATCTCTATACCAGTTATGGACCAATGATTACTTTGGTATTACTGGTTCTGCCTGTTCAGGAACTGGGGATATCTTTCCATTTTCTGATGTCCAATTTGATGTCCTGTTTTAAAAATGTACTCTAGTTATCATTGCAGAAGTCTTTCACTTCTTTGGTTTGGTTCATTCCTAAGTATTTAATTTTTCTTGATGCTATTGAGAATGGCAGTCTTTCTCTGCTAATTCATTATTGGTGTACTACTGATTTTTGTGTGTTAATTTTGCGTCCTGACATATTGCTGAAATAGTTTATTAATTCTAGAAGTCTTTTGATTGAATTCTTTGGGCCTTCTATGTTAAGGATCATATCATGTACAAATAATGACAGTTTGACTTTATCTTTTCCCTTATATATCTCTTTTATTTCTTTCTCTTGCCTAAATGCTTTGCCTAATGTTTTGACTACTATATTGAGCAGGTGTGGTGATAGTGCTTAAGCTTGTCTTGTTCATGGTTATACAGGGAAAGCTTTCAACATTTCCCCATTTAATATAATGTTGGCTGTTCTTTTGTTGTAAATGACGTTTATCATATTGAGATAAAGTTTCTGTACTTATATTATTTAGGGTTTTTATAATAAATTTATGTTGGATTTTATGAAAGGGTTTTCTTCATCTATTGAGATGATCATCTGATTTTCTTAATTGCCTTTGTTTACATGGTATAATACATTTATTGATTCATTTATTTTGAACTATCCTTGAATCCCTGGAATGAAGCCTCCTGGGTCATGGTGTATGATGTTTTGTACGATTTTTGCTGTCTGTTTGCCATTATCATATTGAGGATATTTATGTCTTTGTTTTTAAAATGATTAGCCTATAATTCTCTTTTTGTTAGTTCTTTGTCTGGCTTTAGAATCGAAGCAATGCTAGGTACTGGGAATGTATTTGGCAGTACAGTAAGTCCCTGACTTATGAACATTCGAGTTGCAAACTTTCACAGATATAAATGGACCTCTCATCACGAACATTCATGGATGCAAAGAAATCACACAAGTAGCCCATGTATCTGCCAAACATGGTCACAATTGTGCTGCTAGGTGCTTACTCTACAGTGCAATAGTGTGCAGTAGTGCAGTATTCAGTGAGAGGCCAGCATTCTGGAAGCAAGAGGAAAAGCAGTGATGATGTGAAGAGGACTCTTAGGAAACACAAAGCAATAACTATGGAAACAAATGTGAATATGATATGCACTTTGTGAGACTTACAAATGAATCTAGCTTACAAATGTTCTCCCATAATGGAACTCATTCATAAGTCAGAGAGTCACTATACTATTTCCATTTAATTTTTCATTACAGCATTTGAGAAGTATTGGCATTAGATTATTTCCAAAGTTCTTATAAAACTCAGTGGTGAATTCAGTGGGTGCTGGGCTTCTTGAATTGGTAGTTTTTAAAACTACTTGTCTATAACATGGCCTATTATTTCATTATTCAGTTTTTTTCTATCTTCTTGGTTCAGATTTGGTAGTTCATATATATTTAGGAATCTATCCATTTTTTCTGTATTCTCCAGTTTATTGAAGTATGGGCCTTCAAAATAGTTATTAATAATCTTCTGTATTATACCAGTATCTGCAGTGGTATTTCACTTATAATGCATGGATTTGTGTCTTATTTTAGTAAGATTCACTAAAGCTTTGTCTATTTTATTTATTCTTTTGAAGAACTCCCTGTTTGACTCACTGGTTCTTTATGTTGTTTTTTGTCTCAATTTAATGAAGTTCTGCTCTGAACTTTATAGATTTTTTTCCTTGTACTAGCCTCAATGTGGACTGTTCTTGTTTTTCGAGGACTTTGATGTGCATCATTAGGTTACTTATTTGAACTTGTTTTTTTTTTTTTTTCCTTATTTAGGCATTTTTGGCTATATACTTCCCTCTTAGGACTATTGTCATGTCCCATAGATTCTGATATGTGATAGTGACCTTTTCATTTGACTGTAGGAGCTATCTACTTTCTTCCTTGATTTTTTCTGTGACTCATTGATTATTTCAGAGTTTTATTTAATATATGGGTTTTCATGCCTGTTAAGATTTGTCGTGTATAATTTGGAGCTCTGATATTTGGTGCATAGATATTTATGATTGTTATCTCATCTTCTTGCAGTTTTCCCCTGACTAGTATGTAGTGACCTTCTTTATCTCTTTTGATTGTTTACATTGTCTGCAAACAGAATAGCTACTCCTGCTTTTTTCTGGGTTCCTGTTGTATGGAGGATAGTTTTCTACCCTTTGCTTTTAGTCTGTGGATTTCCTTGTCAGTGAAATGTGTTTCTTGTATACAGCATATTGTTGGATTTTTTTTTTTTAATCCACTCTGCCAGTCTGTTTCTTGTGACTGGAGAATTGAGGCCATCTACATTTATAGTTATAACCGATATGTATTGATTTATCATTGTCATGTTATTTACTTGCATTGGTGTCCTACTTTTTCTACCTGTTTACTTGCTTGCTCTTCTTGATGTTTCAGTCCTACTGTTGTTCGTGAAATTGAGGTCAGATTTTTCTCTGTCTAGGATATCTTTTAGTACTTTTTGTAAAGCTGGTTTGACACTCGTGAAGTTCTTCAATTGTTCTTTAGTGTGAAAATATTTTATTTCTCCATTGAATTTGAAGGATAGTTTGGCAGGGTACATCAGTCTTGGTTGGAAGCTTTTTTGTCTCAGAACCTATAATACTTCACTCCAAGCTCTTTTTGATTGGATGGTTTTTGCGGAGAAGTCTGCCATGATTCTGGTGGGCTTTCCTTTATAGGTAATCTGTTTCTTTTCTCTACCAGCTTTTAGTATTCTGTTCTTTTGCTGGAGATCTGGGAACTTGACTATTACATGTCTGCATGTAGTTTTATTTTGGTTGTGGTTTGTTGGAGTTCTATATCCCTCATTTTCCTGTATATCAGTTTCTGTTTCCGTGCTTGGGAAATTTTCTGCTCTTATTTCTCCAAATATACTTTTTATGTCAGTTGTGTCACCTCGTGCTGTTTCATTGACTCCTATAAGTCATACATTATTCCTCTTTGCCTCATCTTGCAGCTGTTGAATTGACTTTTCCTGGATCCTTGTTGATTTTATGAGATCCTTTCTTTCACGGTCACAAGCCGCCATGCTGTCATCAAAGTCTGAAATGCTATCTTCAGCTTCATTCAAGGGGTTTTGGCAGCTTTCAGTGGCAGCTTTGTTTTCCTGGAAATCTCTTTGAATCTGGTTCTAAGTCCTTTCTATATTTTTCATCTAACGCTTCCGACTCTTGCCTTTGTTCTTCTATTTTCTTATATGTTTCTTCTTCAGACATTTTCAGCAGTTCTTTCATTATTATTTTCATTTCATTTTTTGCCTGAGAGATTATTTCTGATCTCATCTCTTCTATGGCCTTATGGAGTTGCTTGTTTACTTCCATTGCAATCATTTCAGCTATTTCTGGCATGTGTTTGCCAAGTTCTCCTATGCTGATGTCTCCTGCACTTGTTCTGAGTGGGGTGGAGTTCTGGGATTGTGCTTTAGTCCTTCGTTTTGTCATGTTGGTTGTTGGATGTAGAAAGCTCAGTTTCCCTCTTCAGTGTCTGCACAGCAAAGGCTGCTAGTGTCCCTAGTTTTCCTGTTGGTCATGTTTGCCCCTAAATGTCTGCTGAGAAGCTCTACTTAGTCTGGGGTTTTCCAGCAGTTGTTTATTTGTATCTAGTTATCCCAGGTCTCAGATGTGGGCATTGGTGTCAGCTGATGGCAGACCATCTGATCCAGCATCCCCTTGCAGTTCAGGGCACGTGCACGTCCCAGACTTGGGTTGCACTGGTATGACAATCCCGGTCCAGCGGACTTATGTCCCCAGGCAGTTCAGGGTACAGGCAAAGCCCAGACATGAACTGCAGGGTCAACAGATTTCGAACCACCTGACTCTGTGTCTCCAGTCAGTTCAGGATACATACAGGAACCAGATGCGGGCTGGATTGACAGCAATCACAGACTGCTGGTGCCTGCGACCCCCTAGGGGTCCAAGCACAAGTAAAGCATGAACTCGATCTGTGGGACCAGCAGCTCTTGGAGCACTCATTCACTCGGTGCAGGGCACATGCAGGGAGGGCCCACATGTGAACCCCAGTGACAGCAGTCCCCGGGGCTTCTTAGTGTGGGCCTCCTGTCTGCCGCGGGTGCACGGAGGGCAGAGACTCAGACTGTAATGGCATCAGGGTCCTTGGTCACCCACTCTGCCCCCAGGAAGTAGATGGGAAATACCTGGCTCTCTCTGTGAGTTTCAGCTGGGAACCGTGGTGGTGGGAGTGGATCGCAGTCAGCCTAGTTCTGCTTCTTAGTCAGTTCAGGGCATGCACAGGAGCCAGACCTCGGCCACTCAAAGAGCAATGGCCTGTGTCATTTAAATTCAGTATATACAGTTCTATTATGAGTATTTTGAAATGCAGTTAATATTTTACATATTGATTTGTGTCTTTTGACACTGTTGCTCATTTATTTTATTTTTTTTTTATTTGGGGAATTCATTGGGATTTTCTGTTTACACAATTATGCCATTATCATATAGGGGAAGATTTATACTCCTCTTCCAGTTGATGTGCCATTTGTCTTTCTTGCATTTTTTTTTTTTTTTTGAGTTAGCACTTCGAGTACTCTGTTGACTGAAAACAGTGAGAGAGGATATCATTTCCTTTTTCCTGATGTTGGATGGAGACAAATCAATCTTCACCATTAATTATGATGTTCACAGCAGTTCAGTGTATATGAATTTATGGAGTTGTGAATGTTCCCCTCTATTTCTAATTTTCTGAGTTTTTTCACAAACTTCTGTTGGATATTTTCAAAAATATTTTGCATCAATTGGTATGATTATATCATTTATATCATGAATATGGTAGATTACATTGACTTTTAAATCATTTATCCAATTTTATGCAGATGAAAAACCTTAATTGTTCCTGAAAAACACTTTCTGTGAATTTCAGATTCTTCTTGCTAATATTTTCTTGAGGTTCATTGCATTTCAGTTGATCACGATTAGTGATTTATTTATTTTCATTTTGCTTCAATTGGTGCTGATAACAGAGTACTATGCTCATAGAATGAATAGGAAAGTGTTTTCACTTCTATTTCATGGAATAGATTATATGAAGTCGGTACTAATCCTTTTTTAAAACAGTAATCCAACTGGTTATTTTGGGAATCTGGGCTTGGGCATTCCTTCTTGGAATCCTTTTAGTCACAGATTCAATTTCTCTAAAAGTTTTAAGGCCATTTGGAGGATCTTTTTCATCTTGGTTGGGATTGGTATTTTGTTTTTTGTTTAATTTTTTTTATTTTCTAAGGTGTCACGTATATGAGTGTAAATTTTTCATACTATACTGTTATTTTACTTTTAGCAGATGTAATATCTGCAGTGATAGCTCATGTTTCATCCATGATATCAGTGTTTTGTGTCTTATGACTTTTTATCTTTGTCAGTCTTGCTAATGATTTTGCAATTAAATTGATTTCTCATAGAAATAGCTTTTTCTCTCACTGATTTCTCCATTATTTTCTTAGTTTGAATTTCCTTGATGTCTGTTTATACCTTTATCATTTCCTTCATTTTCTTTTATTTAGGCTTATGCTTTATCTTTTATAGTTCTTGAGGTATGAATGTCGATTTGTGTATTTAAGATTTTTCTTCTTTTCTAAAGTCTACATTTAGTTTATTTATTTAGGTTTTTTCTGGTACCAGGAATTGAACTCAGGTCCTTGTGCTTGTCAGGCAGGCACTGTGACACTGAGCTATATCCCTGACCCTTATTTAGTTTTTTTGACACAGGGTCTCACTATATTATTCAGGCTAGCCTTGAACTTGCTAAGTATTCCAGGTTGGGTTTGAACTTGCTGCTATCCTCCTACCTCAGTAGTTATGCACCATCACAACTGGCAAGCATTTAGTACTATGAATTTCCCGCTCAGCACTTCTTCTGGATTTTTACAAATACTGATATATCTTTATTTCTGGATTTTACAAATACTGATATATCTTTATTTCCATTTTCATTCAATCCTATGTATTTTTAAGGCTTCCTCTTGGATTCATGGATTTTAAAAATGTGTTGTGAGTTTCATCCATATTTGGGTATGAGTTTCTTGTTATTTTATTATAGGTCTTAAGGTTAATTCTCTTATGATTAGTGGACATGTTATGGATAATTTCAATTTTTAAAATGTGTAATTTTTTATGCATTAGGATGTTGTGCATCTTAGTGATATTTCTATGAGCTCCACGAAAAATTACATATCCCAGTATTTTTAGGTGATGCTTTCTACATGTGTCAATTTGATCCTATTTTTGATTATGTTGTATTTTATAAGTTGGTCATCAATCTTCTTTCATCTTACTTCTTTCTTTTCTTTCTCATCATTTTCCAGATGATTTTCAGCTCTCTTGAAGTAAATTATGTCTTTATTTTCAAGACATACTGAAAGTTGAAGCTACACATAAATTCGTCATAATCACTAAATTCATTCCAATCTAAACCCAAACAAGTCACACTTCATCCTCCTTGCAGACAGTGCTCTTTACCTTAATTGACTTTTGTCCTTTAGACATGGTTAGTTCATCTCTCTTGAGGTATGTCAGTCTGACATGAGGGATTCCAATGTACTAGATTGTCAGATTTCCCATAGCTGACTTGCATCCAAATCAAGTTCAAATAAATTTTGTTTTAAAGAATAATAATTAATAAAATTAATAGTTATGAGTTATTTTCCATGGGTCAAGATACTTTCATAAACTTTGCACCATGAATTGCTAAGGGAAAATTAATCCTTTTGTGATTTCAGTGTATGTAATTTTTTTCAGCACTGGGGATCAAACCTAGGGCCTCACACATGATAAGTAAGAGCTCTCCACTGAGCTACATCCCTAATCACCTGTGTTTGTTTTCAGGTTATACAATTATTTTTGTACTGAGAATCAAACTCATGACCTTGTACTTGCCAGGTAGGCGCTGTGCAACTGAGCTGTATGCCTGGCCCTATAATAATGTTTTTAATGTTGTTCCTTTTTCAAGTTCAGTGGCATGAGCCAGGGATATAGCTCAGCAGCAGAGTGCCTTGCCTGGCAAGCACAAGGTCCTGAGTTCGATTCCTTGTAAAAAAAAAAAAAACCACTGAAAAAAATGTCAGTGGCATAAAAGTACTAATGTTTTCATATGCTTTTGTGTAAAGGTTTTGAATGTTAAATATTTTGTTTTTATACAGTTTTGTATCAGCTGTCATAATTTAATATTTATCTTCAATAATACTGTTCTCATGCATATCTCAGCAGTGTTATAAATGCTACCACTGTGTTGCATATTCTCATTAATATGCTTGCTCAAATACATACTTATTTCTATGTTATATAAAGAGAATATCTTTGTGAAAAAAGCAGCGTTATGATATGTAGATGTTCTAAAATTAGCCTTTCTCACATACACATGTAGAATAGATCTTCCAGAGTAGTATATAAGTGGCTTTGTGCATGCATACCAAGCATTCTACCAAGTACTTAGCTATACTTCCAACCCTTAAGGTTTTATAGTTTTACAATTCAAACTTTGAATGTGTATGAAACACATGTAGTATATATCATGAAATAAATATGGAATATTTGTTTACACACAGGAATTATCCAACACCAGAAGCTCTGTATCACGATTTAGGCAAATTACACAGTTTTAAATGTGCAATTTTCTCATTTTATTTACTATATGATAGGCTTATTTCTGAAAGATTTTTCTAAAGATCCAAAATTATCTATATTTACAATTAGATGAGAACAAATTCCAAGAGGACCTACTGTGCAACAGTGTAACTGTAGATGGTGATATAGTAATTCTTCAAAATATAAAGGTAGTGGATGTTTTGTGCTCTCACCAGAAAATCATTCTTGAAAGTGATCTATCTATATGTCCATCAACAGATGACTAAATAAAGAAAATGTGTTATTTATACACAACAGAGTATTGCTTTGCCATAAAGAAGGATTGCTTGTAGGAAAATAGATATAACTTGAGACCATAATATTAAGTGAAATAAATGAAACACAGGCAAAAAATATCACCTTGTTTCATTGAAATTAGAAAATGTAAATATAAATAAAGAGCAACATAAAGACAGATCACAGAAAATAGGGATATAAATATTTTGCAAATGAGAATGGTATGAGGAGATGGAGGGAGGGAGAAGGAGAAGAAGGGAAGGAGATGAGGAAAGAACTCTTCCCATTAGGAATACAATCAATATGTACTGAAAATATGTAACAATAAAAAATACAAGATGAAAAAAACAAATGGTAACTATGTGAAATGGCACATTTATTAATTAAATATATTTAACCATTCCACAGAGTATATTTCCTAAAAGTCTCATGTTCCGCATGATAAAAACATACAGCACTACGTGTCTATTTAAATTAGTTAAATTACAAAAATAATTGTATTGAAATGCACAATAATTTATTGTTTTTGGTAAACTTATATTTGAAATCCTCAAATTCCTCCAAGAGTACAATTTGGATTTTAAAATTGAAAATAATATGTTTATATGTGACAATGTTTATGACTTCTTCCTATTTGACTGTCAATCATATATGTTTATATTATTCAGTATTTCTTTCATATGTCTAAGGATATAAACATTTATTAAGTGAGAAAGTGAGGTCAAAGAAAACCTTTATGGTTTCTAGGCACGTTCTGGATTTTGTTTCCCAGTTTAAATGTATTCTTGTACCATTATCGCTCAAAGCTATTGATCACTTAAAATGTCAACGATTTTTATAAATTTTGTTAGTCTTTCTTAATGAACTATCTTCCTGATCCATGTAAATTGTTAGTTCTTGATATTCAGAATCCTGTCCTAATAGTTTCTGCTCAGGCATTCATGTAACCAGTTTAAATTCAAATACAATAAAGATTTTTTGTAGAAAAAATGATTACTTAAAAGTAGAGGCTTAATGTTAATTTGCTAGAAGACTTACATAATTACTAAATATAGATAATCTAGTAAATATATAATGATGTAATTAATAGTGAAATATGTATGCAAAATCTTAAAGCAGTCTATTTTCCTTAATTGGGTTTTGGTATCATTGTGATGGAAAAGTGGAATTACCTGATCCAATAAGTTTGTGTCATTTTTCAGTTGCATGTAGGTACATATGTGTATGTCTATATATGTATATAGCTGCCCCTACCAACTGATACCTAGCCTCCATACTATAGGTAATCATCACATTCGTTCTCATTTAGCATTCCCTAGCTTCCTTTTGTCATGCTGTGTCACATATGCTCTGTTCTTATGGGCAGTGGAACAGGTTTTAGAGTTTGGCCTTGGAGGCTCATCTGTGCCAATGCACCTAATGGTTATTGGTAATGTTCATCAGTTCTGCTGGAACAGCCATAGCATCAGATTTCATTCCCAGAACTTTTGGTGTGATTCTTTTCATGACTGGGTTCTTACTGAGTCTTAATCTAAGGGATATGAATTTTGTCTACAAACACAGAGTGGCCAGAAACAGAGCAGGAACCAAATCTCAAGCTTTACCCAGGACTTCAGAAAGACAGTTTCCATTCAAAGAGTTCCTCTCGCACATCATTGTGTTAGTCTCGGCTCTCTTAGAAACTACTCTGCTGCATCACTTTGGTGGTTTCTCACAGATTTCCAAAAGCAGCTCTCAGGCTATTGTTGGCTACATTTTCATGATACTACTTATAATATTGTGATACTTAAAGAAATACAAAGCATCCATATCTTGGGAAATTTCTGAAACCCTTTGGAACCAAAGGATATGTAAACTGTTACTATATTTCTAGGGAAACAAACCAATAAAAAACTCCTGAATATCAGTGTTATCAGACTTTGCAAGCCCTAGTGCCATCATGTGCTATGATACCATTTCTTTTATTGCATAATTCCTTACATAGGCTCCACTGTGTGTCTGTCTCCATTGTATTCACAAGGGCTTTTAGAATGGTATGACAGAATACAGAAAATGCTTCAGTGGAGACAGCTATTGTATCAAAAGTTTACTGATTAGTCTCCAGTACAGATGTACAGTGAAAGAGAAACCTACATATGGGAATCATACTCTTTTTTCTTTTGTTGTTTTTTTTTGGGGGGGGTAATGGAATTGAACTCACAACCTTGTGCTTGCCAAGCAAGTACTGTGCCTCTGAACTATACCTCCAGCCCAGGAATCAGACCCTTATTGATTGATGTCATACATGGTTATCTGATTCAGTTCATCTCCAAATTACAGTTTGCTACAACTGTACTTTTAGCATCATGGATAGAGAGAAACAACATCAAAAAACGACTACTACTTTCCGCATAGTCAGTGTTATCTTCTTTCCATTTGTGTTGGTCATCATAGTTTTATCTACGCTGCTCTCCTCTCCCTTATTCCCCCTCTTCAGCCTTCCTGTGTTCTTGGTGTTTTCCCAGATCTCCTCAGAGTTGATCAAAGGATCTATAGGCACTGTAGTGTGTTTGTGTGTGTAGACCATGTACTATGACCAGATGGTGCCCAGGTTGACTACTATATTGCAGACTGTGATGGTAGCTGAAAGTTTAGGTTGCCTTATCTGGATCTCAATACTTGAGCCATCTTGAGGTCATTTAATATGGATAATGATTCTTGAATATGGTTGTACTTACTACTGTATTAACTTTAAGGGGTTAGACTTGCGAGAAACATTATGTCATACTGCTGAAGCCTGAAGAGTTGATGAAATTTTTGAAGGTGAAGCAAGAAGAGTACTCAAAAGTATGTTCCCTTTGAAGCAAGGAGATAACAAAAGATGCAAGGAAATGAGCAGGGAGCCCTCTGTGTTTAGGTCCCATTTTCCAAGGTTTCGGTATCACTTTCTTAACCTGACAAGAGGCTCCCAACAGTTATCTAAACAGTCATTTTAGTAAAATGCGATGTGTATTGGAAAATGTTGAGGACAGACAGAACCCTGTGAAAAGATGAGAGAATTTCTGAGTGACACTGGCTCATAAGGGGAGGGGAATGTAAGACTTGTTCTGGCAAAGACAACTCAAAGAGGGAGTCTGGATTGTTCAGTGAGGGATGAAGACCAAGGCCGGGATCCTGGCGGCCCACGAGATGCCTTATTAGATTGGTAGGGTTTTCTTTCCCAGAGCTGGGATAGTAACACTCCTCTAAAAATGTCTTTGTTCTGTTTAAAGTTACAATTAACGGTGCTTACCAAAGTATGCCTACTCCTTCCCTTCCCTTCCCTTCCCTTCCCTTCCCTTTCCTTCCCTTCCCTTCCCTTCCCTTCCCTTCCCTTCCCTCCTTACCTTAGAAGCCTCACTTTCCTGCTTGTAATGCTATAGGTTGATCTCAACTTGGCTGAGATGTAGTTATTTTTGTGTATAAAACATCTAAAGAAAGAAACCCTTTGGTGATCCATTCACCCACCCTACACACACATTCAGGTTCAGTAACCTGGAGGCTTTTCTGCTTTGGCTTTATAGTCAGTACTGATTTCTGCTTTGGACCTTCAATAAATAATTTGCTCTGTAGAAAAAAAATCAACAAATGAGACCATATCAAAGTAAGAAGCTTCTGGACAGCAGGGAAACAATGAACAGAGTGAAGAGACAACCTATAAAATGGAAAAAAAAGTTTAGCCAGCTATTTCTATAAAATGGGAAAAAAAAGTTTTTCCAGGACTACTATATAGAACATATAAAGAAGTGAAAAAAAATTAGGCCCTTCCAGAATAAAAGGCCAGTTAAAAAATAGGCAACTAAAATGGGTAGACACTTCTCAGAAGTAGCAATGACCAGTAAAAACATGAAACAACGTTCAGCCTGCGCTGCCATTTGAGTAACGTGAATTTAAAAAAACTGAAATTCCATTTTACTCCAGAAAAAATAGTTATCATCAAGAACTCAAACAATAGCAAAGCCAGTTGAGGCTGTGAGGAAAAATGAAAATTTTTTATACTATTGGTGGGAATGTAAACTAATACAGCCACTATGGAACATAGTATGGAGATTCCTCAAAAAAATAAAAACAAGAATTCCATTTGGCCCAGCCATTCCTTTTCTAGGTATCTTCCCTAAAAGTTAATGAAATCATATTACAATGATACATGCATATCCATGTTTATAGCAACACAACTCATAATAGTTAGATGTTGGAAGGGGCCTATATGTCAATCAACAAAACAGGAATGGATAAAGAATATGTGGTATTTATACACAATGGAGTGTTACTTTGCCATAAAAAGGATAAATTTAGCTCATTTGCAGGAAAATGGATGCACTTTGAGACCAAAATATTAAGTGATATAAATCAGGTAAACGAGCTTAAGTATTTCCTGGTTTCTCTTCTATTAGAAAACCAAAATATAAACAAAGAAGAAAAGGAAGATAGATAATAGGAAATAGGGAGATAGATCTTTTGCAAGTGGGAAGGATATCAAGAGATGGAGGGAAGGGAGGGAGAAGGGGAATGGAATATAAAAAGAATTAAGTTGTATCATGTACATGTACCAACTCCCCTCAGTGTATGCAATCTTTATGTATCACAAGTACATATTGATAAAATTTTTAAAAATATGTACTGAATGTTTTGGGAACATATAAATTTCTAAGAATGTTTTATGGGTGAATCTTAATTTAATTATGCATCTTTCTGTGAGAATTCTAATTTTTCCATCTTGCCCCTGATCACAGCCTTGGCCCTGTCCTACTTGTATTTATAAAACCCAAGGATTTAGGTTTCTGACTCTGGCTTGCCCATTCCAACTTCTACTGCTTCATCTCCATTTACTTTTCTGGTAATTTGTCTTTTGTGAATTTAGAGCCTACTTCATTATAAATTCAGGCCTACATTCAAAAAAGTCTTTTATACTTTGTTTCATATTTTTAAGTTTCTAAGAGAAGAATAGATTTTTAGATCATCTAATATAACTGAGTCTCAAACTTTCATGTGGACAGAAATCATCTGAGCATCTTACTGAAAAGGCAGATTTAATTACAAATATCTGAAGTGGAACATCTGAGGATCTTTCATATCCGAGATCTCCACTGAGGTGTCAGTGAACGTCTCTGTACTAACGTGCAATCCATACTTCCAGGAGCAAGCTGCTACCCTTAGTACTATAGTGCTGGAAACAGGATTCTAAAATTATTTTTCAGGTATGGGCTGTAAGGAAAACAGTTTGGAGGGATTTTTTTTTTTTGCCAGCTCTTCCAGGGTTGTTCTTTAAGCATCATAAAATTAAATTCAGTGAAATAATTCTGTATTTAAAAACAGTGTTTTACTAGATTATTCTTAGTGAACACTATTTCTTCAATGCCCTTATTTTCTGGTACATAGACCAATAGTTTTCAAATGATAAATAAAACATTACCATATTACTAGTAAATGTGCATTATTGAGTATGAGATTGAATTTCTGTCATATAAATTATCTACATGTATTGGTTATTACAACTTTCCCAAATTCTTTGGAACATCTTGGCTCAGTTGATGCCCGCAGTAGGTTGGAGAGGAAGATGTAATATCATCTTCTCTTTGTCGAGGATATTTTGTGAGGATTGAGATGATGCTCAGAAAGGCACTTCGTCACTGTCTGACATGGAAACAATTACTCAGGAAAATATACTTTTGTTTCTATTATTGTTATTATTTATACTTTCTGCATGTATTCTTTTGTCTCGGATTATAAAATTGGACTTTTGATAAATCTTAACTGACCTTCATGACATGACATGACATGTGCAATCTTAACCATAGCCCAGGAGGGCCTTTTCTATTTAAAATGTTTTCCACTGTAATTTTATTACAAAATCATGCTCCCTTAATAAGACTCTCCAAGGGGCTGGGGATTTAGCTCAGCGGCAAAAGCGCCTGCCTGGCAAGCGCAAGGTCCTGAGTTCGGTTCCCGGTACCGGAGAAAAACCAAAAAAAACCCCAAAATAAAGTAAAAAAAGGAAATATTTAAAAAAAAAAATAAGACTCTCCAAAATTGCAAACATCATTTGCATAAGCATCTGTGGGCTTTTGTTTTGGTTTTGGTTTTTTGGCTCAAACAATCACTTATTAACTTACATATTTTTACAGCAGGGGTATTTCCTGAGTTGTTTTGTGTTAAAAATTGGGATCTACTAAGATGGATGATATTCCAACTTCTTATTGTCATATAATGAAACATCATGGGCATCTTAGAGGTGAATAGATTTCTTTTGTGTTTTAATTACTATTCCTCTTCAACTGCTACAGATGGCATTTTGTTTTATGTTGTGACTGAGGGCTCCATTTATTTAAGTGTGCAAATCTCTAATTTTTCCACATTCATAATGCTGTTTCAGTGAAGTTTTTATCAATTGTAGAGCAAATGCCTAGTTTAAAAAATATTGTTGCTTTTCCAGGTAGATTGTGATATAGCAAATGCTCCTATTTATTTTGTTGTATTATATTTTGTCAATAATCAAACTCTTATTTTATGGCAAATGTAAAAATATTCTCAAAATATCAAACAGAAAAATGTCATATTTGGGATGATATGACATGACTTTATTTGCTTCAAAATAAAGCAGTAATAAGGCCAAACTTGGTGGCACATGCCTGTAATCCCAGCACTCCAGAAGTGGAGGCAGGAGGATTGTCATGAGTTCGACTATATAGTGATTTCAAGGCCAGCCTGAACTACACAGTGAGACCCTGTCTCAAAAATAAATAAATAAATAAATAAACCAGTAGTAGGAAAAATACGAACAATAGATGGTATACAGCCGTGGATATAGCTCAGTGGCACAAGCACCTGCCTGCCAAGCCACAACGTCCTGAGTTCGATTCCCAGTACCAAAAAAACAAAGATGACGTCTAAAAGAAATATTTAGGCCTAAGTTAGTAATAATTATAGATAGATAATGAAGAAACTATTAACTGTACTTTCAGATGTATTTGGATTTGTCAATATCAATAAGTTAAACCTGCAGATTTCTCTTCTGCTTCTGTTTTCCATTTTAAAAAAATGTCACTTTGGAGTTTTGAATGAACAAAAATGTTAATGAGTTTGAGGAAAGCTAACATGTTCATAATACCCAGTGTTCCACCCAAACTTAAGCGTTTTAATGCATGAATATTCAAGCCTTTTTTTGATAACCTCCAGAAAAAGTTTGTAAATGTTTTAGTTCTAGATATTTTATCCTTATCCTTGCTGTTGTCTTTGGATTATTTTCTAATTAATACTGTTATAAGAGAAATCTACTGATTTTTGCATAGGTATTTTCTGTCTTCCTTGTGCTATATTAACGCTCATGATGTACTTTTGTATATGTAACCCTCTTAGCTGTAGTTGATAGGGCCGCATGAGACGGAGGGGAGATGAGCAGGAGAACATAACCAGTTTTAAGATGTGCCTCGTGCATGTACCAAGTACCTGCAATAGCTGCAATCATCGTGTGTCCCAAACACGAAGTAAGGGAGTGTAAATGGGAGAAGGGTATCTAGAGACAGAGAGATGAAGAGGGAGGAGGAAAGGAAATAAAAAGAATCAAGATATGTTAACAACTATACTGACTCCCTGAGAAGAATGTAAACCTTATGTACTGGAAACAGAATAAAAAATTAAAAATAACAAGAACCTGGCTTGGGGGAGAAAAAAAAAAATAAAAAATGAAAAACTATTTCTAACTACAGGGAGGATTTAGTATTTCTGTTTGGTTAGTAATAAATCTTCTTATCATTTATCATTTGATTCCAAGTTTCAAATACTGTGCTTATGTCTAATAAAGCATAGGTGCAAAGTAAAGTCAGACAATACCCATTGCTCAGCATTTGTTATTTAATGAGGCATAATTGAATTTGTTTTTAATATACAGGAAACCTGTTTCCACCAAATACAGGGTTCTCTGGATAGCTTCCTGAAACTCAGATATCATCTATCTATCTATCTATCTGTCTATCTATCTATCATCTATCTATCTACCTGTCATCTATCTGTCTAGTTTTTTTGACAGAAGTATTTATTTCTAAGGAATCAGCTCACAATTGTGGCTGCTAAGAAGTTCAAATTTAAAACATGTGAAGCAAGCTGTCAGGCTGCTAGCGACCCAGAGAAGAGTTATTTCAATCTTCAGTTCAAAATTTGTAGGGCAGCTCAGAGATAATGTAATCTCAGGCGGTTTCCATGTTACAGTTTTAAGAAAAGAATCTTTTCTCTGAAGGCTTTCATCTGAGTGGATGAGGCCTACCCCCTCATTATGGAGTGTAATTCACATTACTCAAAGTTTCTGATTTCAATGTCAATTACATCTAAAACCTACCTATACAGCAGCATCTAGACTAAAGTTTGCTCAAACTGGGCACTGCAGCCTAGAGAAAGTGCGATATCAAATTAATCACTGACCTTAATAAGAAAGCATTACCTGATGCATTTAACACATTCATGATGGGTCCATAATTTGTATGTCTCACTGCCTGGCAGCTCTAATTTAATTTTATTAGTAAAAAAACTTGATAAAAGTGATTAATCCCATGTGTACTGCCAGTGGTACAAATTTCCTGATGGGATAGTCATACATGTACCACCAGCAGTTCAGGCAGGCGGGAACATGTTAAACCCTGGTGAGGGATATAAGGACGTGTTAAAAGGGAATTCCATATACTTGATTTAAGGAACTGAGATTTGTTATACATGGAAGAAAAATTTATGATAATGAAATAGATTCTGGATTTTGATCACTTTTCGTTCATCAAGGCATTTCTCCTTTTGTTGGTTTATTTAACTCTCTGGACAAATCTGAGATGTACAAATAATGTGTCTCATGAGCGTTTTGCCAGTAGCAAGTGGGATGCAATACATGGAAACAGCCAGCAACCTTATGCACATGTAAACAAACACATTGTGAACATGAATATTTTCTTTATTTTTATTATTACTAGTGATAAGAGGAATTTTGTACTATTTTCACAAAAACAACACTTTGAGCCTATTATCATTACTTAACTGATGAGGAAAAGTCAGAAAACAATTGTATATTTGTTTTAAAAAAATCTTCAATATTTTAAGTATAAAAATAATATTTACACTAAGCAATGAAAAGAGACTGATAAGGAAAATTTATTATTCTCTCCTCACATTGTGAGTGCCACACTGACTAATGCTGCACTGTAGGAAGCTGCAACTTAACAGTAGAAGTTAGTCTCAGCAATTGAAAGCTACTCAGAGTATGTAAAGCTTGTCAAATTTGTAAATATATTTTTGAAAAGAATTTACTATGCTGTGAAACATTCAAATACATGGCAAACATAAAGTTGTGTTTTGCAATATCATGTATTCTTTTTCTCTGCAGAGTTTTCTTTTCTGCAGATATTTTCACACACATTGGTTCTGCAGAAGACATAAATCATAACACATGGCTTGGAGTTATTCTTAAGATTAAAAACTACTAATTCGTGTTTAAGCATTTAGTACTTGGCTGAAAGCACTTAGTAAACAATAAGCATTGTAATTGTTTTTCTTATTAATCTTGCTTATTCTAATAAGCCCTTTAGGTGGTCAGGACACTATTAATTTAGAAAATTTACGTGGAATTGAAATCATAAAATAATCTAATAACCAATTCTTCCATTTTAAGAAATAACATTTTATTGTTTAATTACCAATGTGATATATGTGCATTAAATGATAAAAATCTGTCTCCTTAAAGTTCCTTATTGCCACCCACTTGTTTTATTGATAATGCACCAGCAGCATGCTTCCATGGTCAAACAAATGCATATCAACCGCTAAAAATCAGCGAAGGGACTCTTTGAATATTGTTGGATTTTAGGAAAATGTCATAATGCTCTGGATTTCCTTATAGCATGTTTTCCACAGTTAATTATGTGTAATGGCTCTGTCAATCTGTGTTTTTGAGGTTTTCTGTTTTAAAATTCAGCACTCTCACACTGTAGAATATAGTTTTAAAATAGAAATTTAACTTTTTAAAAATCATAAATACCAAATGTACCTAATATCATTTGAACTATCCATTTGTGTCTGGATTTGGAATCAATATTAAATTGCTTCATTAGTATATCTTTAAATGGTGTTCATAAATATGATAAATATCATCTATTGCTCTTCTCAATTGAGAGTTTTATTAAATAATGGAGTGCGTTTATGGTTCTAAATGAACCTTATTTATATATTTTTATGGGTTTTTTTTCATAGGGTCTCACTGTGCAGTTCAGACTGGCCTCGAATTCATGGCAATCCTCCTTCCTCAGCCTCCCCAGTGCTGGGATTACAGGCGTGCACCACACTGGCCTTACTATGGTATATTTGATGTGAATGTATTTACTACTATACCCATGTACATGTGATTAGCATTTATTATCAGTTTACTATAAAGAGGTATTATCCTTCGTCATGCAGGTGGGCCTCATCCAAGCCATCAGAGGAGTTTAAATGTCTGGATTGGAATCCTATCCCAGTGTAGCCACCTTCTGGCTTTGTGACCTTAATAAATTTGTTAACTCTTAGTGTTGGAGTTTCATCTTCTATAAATCATCCATAAATAGTGGTGAGTGAGGTAGCAGATGTAACACTTAGAAAAACGCCTGCCATATACATAGACCTAAGTACATAATAATCATAACCTATTAGAATGCTGTCTAATAGTAAAGATTAAAGTAGTAGTAATATCTAGTTTACACATATTATCACCTCTTGGTGGTGAAGTGAATATGTTCCAAATAGGAAGCCAACATTTTAGCAATCAGTGTGCTTTCTTAAGTACGTGATTTATTGTAATTTTGCATTTGCATCCACGTTGATTTTTACCAAAATTATTTTACATTTTTACAATGGAACCTCATGAGAAATTTGTGAGTTTGATCTAATGTCAGCATTCTCATGAAGGTGAAATGACATGACTCTTATACAAATCTAATAACATTTACTGTGAGGGGTTTCATTATCTCATTTTTATGGATGTAGTAATTTGAAGCTTTGAAACTTTAAGCAATTTCTTTCAGTTAGCACAACACTTGACTGCCCTTTATTTCTTGTTGCTAAATCACAAAATTATTTTTCTTTCTTAACTGTGTTTTTAAAAAGTGTAATATTTGCTCATTGTAACTAGTGGAACAAGGAAAATAAATATAAATATGTTGTTAATCTTTCCCCTTTGCCTTTATTTCCATCCTACTGAGGTGCTAGAATAACCAATAACCAGCTGCTTATTCTCATACTAAAATATGTTTATTCAGCTCACAAAGAGATACAAACCTACACACACACACACACACACACACGATTTTATTATTATCATTCGTTTTACAAAATTCTTTCATCCTAAATCCGTTATTCTGCAACTTGCTTGTCTCATGCAGAAATATTTCAGAGCCTCACCTTAAGTTAGCGGTTGTTATTAGGGAAAAATTTTTCCTCGGCCCACCATCACATTTGGGTGTGCTTGGAGACATTTTGGTCTGCCTTCACTGGAGGAGGGAGGGGTCATGCCACTGACATTTAGTGAGTAGAGGGTAGGGATGCTGACTGACATGCCACAATGCTGAGGAGAGCCATCCTTTGGGTCAACAAAGAATTATCCTGCTCCAAATGTCAGCAGCGCTAAAGTGGAAAAACCTTTTTCTAGGTTAGTAGAGGTGCAGTTAACTACTGAAATAGTTTTTACATTCTGTAAGAGTGGCAAAGTAGAATTTACTGGATTTCACTAGTGGTGAATCAAATCAGCAGTTTCCAGCTTTTATCCTCACAAATAATGATGCAATAAACATTCCTGTTTGCAGACCTTTATGTGCGAAGACAGGTTGCTCTCTTGGACAGATTCTCCGAAATGAGACTGCTGGGTTAGTTTTTTAGATTTGATAGATATATCTGTCTCTAATTTCATAATTTTGGTAATATTTCATGCCCTTCCATTAATAAGTAAGAATGTTATTGTTCCAGCATGCTCTCTAGATGTTACCAATCTCCTGTAATTTTAGCAAATGGTATGGGCAAAAAATCACCATTGTTACTTTACCATACATTTTACTAATTATAAAGTTTCAGCGGCATTTCAAATATTTATTAGTGGCTTGTTTCCTATTAATCCCTATTGATATATTTTGCTGATTTTTCCATTGCTCATTTAACACATTTATAGTAAAAAGCTCATGTAGTAATTATTATATTTTATCTGTAATATATGTTGCAGTTATTTGTCTTTGTGATGTACTTCTATCTATTGAACACATTTTAATTTCTAAATGTATACAACTATAACTAAATTTACTGCTTCTTACCTTTTACTTTGTTTAGGAATGTATCCTCCAATTCAGATTTACACAAATATTTTTCTAAATTTTAGCTAATCTTTACTATTTCACTTTTTATTTTTAGGTCCTCAATCCATCTGGAATTCATTTTTTTATTTGGTGGAATGTACAAGTCTAAATTAATTTTCTGCCTGATTAGAATTATTTCTGCACCATTAAAAAATAAATCACCCTTTCTTCACTGAAGTAAATCCCTATGTATTCTTGAACATTTTATTGTGGACTTTTAATTTTGATTTAGTCCTTTATTTGTCATTTTGGTGTCAGTACTCTAGTATTATAATTATACTGTAAATTTTTGTATTTGGTTGAGCAAATATTTCTTCACTATTCTTTTCCACAAAGCTCTTAGCTATTCTTGAGGCATTAGTTTTCTATAAACATTAAAATCATGTTATCCAGTTCCAAAAATAGATCTGTATCTGTCAGAGTCTGGCAGAAAACAAGTGACACATTCACCTACATAATTAGGAGAACTCAGTAAAGGCTTGGGTGTGAATGAGCTGAGGGATGCAGAAAAGGGATGCTGAAGGACCCTCAAGCTAGCTGTAGCCCAGGCCATTGACTACTCCTCAGTTTGAAGTTTGAAGGGACAGCAGATCTTACTTCAGTCTGAGAGGGGGTTACCAATGGAATTTGGAGTCTTCGGTATAGGGCCCAGCCATGGCATCAGGCTGGGAGGGAAGCAGGGAACTAAATATTCTGACTTTACTTTCCACGTCTTTGGAATTCCTGCTTGTGTCTCTTTGCTGGCCATACTCAATCAAGAAGGGACAGCAAAAGAGAACGAGATGCAGTCCATACAGATCAGCCTTTTGGGCCACACAGCAGGATGGAGAATTGAGAATGTGTGCCTGGAGGAGCACAAGGAGTAGATGCAACCTGTAGCCCATTGGAATTATGATGAGAATCATAGTTATTTTGTTATGTGTTAGTTTTATAAGGCCTGAGATTATACCCATGTAAACACTCAGAGGTGGGATGAAAGAATACTGACGAACTAGGGCACTGGGGTGAATCCAAGAGTGGGAGGGGTGAGGTAGGTGGACAGGCCACTGAGGATATTATAGATCACTGTGAGAAGTCTAGGGCTTATTCTAGGCACAGTAGTCTACCACCGAGGGTTTTTTTTTTTTTTTTTTTTTTTTGCAGGACTGCTAAAGTGGTGTTTTAGTTACTTTTCTCTTGTTGCTGAGACAAAATACCTGACACCCAAAGTTAAAGCGGGAAAGGCTTATTTAGCTCACAGATTGAAGAGGTTTTAGCCCATAATCGGCTGGCTCCAAGGTAGGGCGGCACAGCACACATGCATTGCAAAGGAGAAGCAGTCCAATGATGGCAGAAGACAACAAAAGAAAGCCAAATAAAAGGGAGAAACATGCTTCTTTCTGTCCCTTATATTGTATGCTGTCTACAGGATTGGGGCAGTGCAAATCCAGTCAGTGGACCAATCCAGCAATCACCCACCCTTAATCCTAGCACCCTTCACCCCAGCATTGCATCATAAATCAATCACACACTCTAGATTCAGCCACCTCTGAAAAAGCCCCACCTACTGATGCATAAGGCTTGGAGGGGACACTAGACACAAACCATAACAACTGGGTTATGGATAATAAACTAATGCATATTATTAGCAAATCTATCTAAATTGCTTTCTAAATTGTCTCAGCATATACTCACTCTAGGGAATATACTGTGTTCTCCATGTCATTGTATCACCAATAGCCTTGAGTTGGTACAATGATTTGAAAATCGTCACTAATGGTTAAATAAATAAATATATATATAAATAAGTAAGGTGCCTTATTCCATCCTGTGCTACTACAATAGAATACCTGGGACTGAGTAATTTATAAAGAATGGAAATGTTAGTGGGGACGGCCCCTTTTTCATGGATGACATGTTCTTGTTGTGTCCTCACATGGTAGAAGGGGTAGAAGGTCTAAGATGCTCCCTTTAGTCTCATTGATGAGGACCATAATCCTGTTCACCTTAGTTTGGCTCTCACCTTTCAGCCCATAATCTGCTGGCTTTTAGAGAGGAGCTCTCAGTGGTCCTCTAAAGGGCCCACCTCTTGATACTCTCACAAGCACCACCTGTATTATAGAAGGGACCTACTCAAATTGTAGTATAAAGGCATCTTGTCTTGACTACATATCTTTTAAGTAATTATTGAAATGTAATGATTTTACAATAGCCTCTGCTAGCATATTTTTAAAATATTATCCATATCTTCTCTTTTTTAATGATCCAGTGTTGTAAACTTTTCATGTGGAATCCACTTGAGTTTAAGGGCGGAAGTAAACATCTGACTTTATGGCCACACCCAAATATACTTAACCTAGCCAACAAGATTTCAGCCATCTGTTACTCCTCCGTTGTTCCGTGTATCCCTAAGCCAATACATTTTTTAAAGCTTTACCTCCTTGCTCTCCTCAGCTGTCCTCTGCGATGCAGTTCTACCTCAGAGCCAGCAGACTGTGAACTGAAAGGTGAGCCAAAATCAACTTCTCTCTCCTCTAAGTCGTGGGTGTCAAGCATTGTGTCTCAGCTATGAGGAAAGGGCCTAGGACTGCAATGAACAGATCTTGGTGATTCGTGCATCATACTTTTTTCTTTCATTTGTGAGTTGGGACAAACTAAGTGTTGTGTGATTATAAAAATTACTTAATCAAATTTGTCTCATTTTCTGTATTTGTATTTCTACCTTAGTTTCTGTATTAGCTCCACTGGGGTGTTTCTTATGAGTCTTAAATTAACCATTATACTTCAGGCCCATAGCATATCCTTGGCACATTTTAAGTGCATGAGATATGGATGTTATTATTAGCTATAAAACACATTTCCCCCCAGGCTTTTCACTTAGTTGTTCTGTTCTTTTGGTTTCAACTACTATTAGCCATTGGTGATCCCTCAGTGCATACTTGTTAACACCAATCTTTGTATTATATAGTAGCCACTGTGCTGGTTGTTGAGTGGTGAATAAAACACATATGGCCCCTGCCCTCTTGGGACTGCAGTGTGTTAGGAGCAGACAGATAATTATATGGTATACAGTTAGATGTCCACAAATAAACTGTTAAATGATATGAAGGAGAAGAAAGTCATCTTACTAATAATACTTAAGGGAACCCAGTATAGGCCGGTGGTAGGACAGGCAACAAAAGATATTTTAGCCCAGATTGGATATGTAAGTAGCGGTGACCAAGCAACATGATCTGAAACTTCTAAATTAGGAAGAAACTTGAGAGCACAGTGTCATATAACAAAATGATCAGAAGTTCTAGGAACTCATAGACCTGCGCTTGAGTCCCAACTACCTGTCGTTTATTCTGAACTTCAAGCACGTCAACCTCTGTGAACCTGGGTCTCAATTTATAAAGTGAGATCAAGACACCACTAATCTTACTGCTGGTCACGAGGATCACGTGAAACGATGTATGTAATATATTATTAACACAATGCTTGATACAGAGGAAGCACTAAATAAATATTATCTTTTATTATTGGCAACCCTTATTCCACTCTTGAAGGATTGTACTTGGTTTTCACATTGCTTCGCTAGTGACCCATTACATCTAGGACTCCCTTCCTGCAAAACTGTTCCAAACAGAAAACGTTATTTGTGTTTGCTTTCTTGATAATAATCTTACTAAAGTCATAACAGAGACAATTGAATGTCTACTATATACTGACACAACAGTGGTCATTTTTTTTTTTGTTTGTTTTTCTCCGGTACCGGGAACCGAACTCACGACCTTGCGCTTGCCAGGCAGGCGCTTTGCCGCTGAGCTAAATCCCCAGCCCCCCCTTTTTTTTTTTTTTTGTTTTTCTCCGGTACCGGGAACAGTGGTCATTTTTACATCTTGACACCTTACAACATATTTGTAAGTTAGGCATTGATATCCATATTTCAAAAATACTTAAACCCACGTGTAGAGAGGGCTTAATGATAAGTCTTCAAAGCCATACTATGAGTAAGTGGCTAAGCCATGATTTTGAAAGAAACAGTGTGGCTACCTTCCTTACAATGTCTGCATTATATTTGAACTGTATTCGTTACTCACGCTTGATCTTGGGTCTCATCTCTCCCTCCAGGGCACCTATGCTGCTGTGCTCCTGTATTTGTCATTGACTCACCTTTCATACTTAAAGCTTAGCCCCATTTTTTTCTCTTCTACCTCGGCTTCTCTGACAGTGATTGTGGTTCTCTTCTTAACCTATACAATCTTAGGTTGATTTAAATAAAATTTCCTTTAGTCTTGATACAGTTTGCAAATTTATCTACCTTAGGGTCAACCCCATGAGCAATAACCTAATGGGACTTGCCCCGTCCTAGTGGATGGAAGCAGACAGTGTCTGCGCTAACTTACCTTGACACTTACATGGACAAACGGCACATTAGGCCCAGGGAGTAGTACAGTTTCCAGCTCCATCAACACTGTAAAGTATTGGTTTATGAAAAGAATTTAAAATTAAAAGCAAAAGACTGGTTTTTACCAAAGCAAAGTCATAGCAATTTAAATTGCTCCTGTAGATTATCAATAAACCTAGCACAGGGTCAGATTTTCCAGCTTTGAAATTAAGTAGCAGATTATTCAAGGCACTCATTTTCATTCGACTGTTGTTGCTTTATGAGTAGAGGAAATCCGGGTGATATTTTATATCCAAAATTTCTTTTCATGCATTCCAGTCACTTAGAAATGCCCTTCCAAAATATTAAAGAGGAAGGAAGAAGAGGCTTTTCAGACAGATTAAGCAGAATGCCAAAAGTGAACTCTTCAGTCTGAATTCAAGTCTCATCTCTGCGAAAAGCAATAGCTTCTTTGTAGAGCAGGCATCCTAATTATGTTCACTAATTTTCACACAGCCCATAATGAGAACAAATGATTCACAACTAACAGAACTTGGAGTACATTAAAAACATGAGTTCTAGCAAGGGAAGTTTTTCAGTGAAATGGTTTCAGTTTTCTTAGTAATGGAGTTAATTGAAATATTGTACAGAAGATGGCTATGTAGTAAAAGGGATAGAAACCTACTTTCAGGGCCTAAGGAATTGAGTGTCCCCCTCTCCCAGGTTCCTCTCCCATGGACTGGCCAATGAACGCTTCTGCCAAGCACAGTTTAGAAACTATTTGCTTAAGTGACTTTAAAATGAGTTAGAATAATTAAAATGTGTTAAAATGAAATGTGTTTGTAATTAAAAAGAAAAGCAAGTAAAATATATCCACAAAGTAAAGTTTTCCTGTAAGTATGAAACAACTTCCTTCTTCCCATCTGAGGCACGGTTTTCATTTGCACAGCTTGGGGTTCCACTGCAGTCATTTATCTCATTTAAACAAAGTCTCATTGCCTGTGGCAATTACGCACACTTCCGTTCCCAGTAACAGCCTGGACAAACAAAACGAGCTCATAGCTTCTTAATTCCCACATATGAACCTTACAGGTTTTAGCCTGCATTCTTCAACGTGAAGCAGACAATGGCTGCCCTTGTGCACAAAACCATGATTTCATGTAGGAAAGCTTTTGAAAGAAGAAGCACCGCTGAGCAGCCAGTCCAGGATCCAGGGCAAAACTTGGCCATTTCCCTGTTCATGCACTGTATTTAAAAAGCTTTTATAGAAAAGTCAGTAGTGCTGTAACTGCAGCTGGATGTTTTTAATAGCAAGAAGGGATATTGGAATGTTCCTCTAGACTTCAGCATATTGAAACTGGATAATACGTGGTTATATTTTGACAAGTAACTTAGGGGAAAAAATTTATGCAAACAGTGAAAGAAATGCATTGCTGGTGAATAGTGTATTTTACCAGATGATCTGATTTAATTGAATTGAGCTAAATTTACATCATCTGTGTTCATTATGCTGAGGTCAACTGAATAAATAACTTTGTAACATAAATAAAACAATGTTTAAGCAGCTGACTTTTCCACAGGTAATCAATGTTCACTAAGAAACTCAGAATTATGTGTGCCAATACCACAAGGAGTTAATTAACTGTGCTCTTCTTGAAAAATTCACTAATGAATTTTTTTTGAATAAGTAACTGGGAGTGAACTAGGTAGTTTTCCTAAAGACCTAAGAGTTCACATATTTTCTCAACCAACAGGAAATAACTTAGGTAGTAGTGAGATCCTACTCAAAGAATCAGTTCTTGAAGCAACACACACGTGTGACTTGACAAAGGTTTTTAGGCTGTTTAAAAGGTGTACAACATCTGACATCAGGACACCTGAGTGTTTTAACTGAAGATAGCAAAAGAAGGAGATTTTATAGTGTGCTATATTAATTTGTTTTTGGGAAAAAAGAAGTTATATTTGAAATAAGACTGTGAGGGGCTGGGGATTTAGCTCAGCGGCAAAGCGCCTGCCTAGCAAGCACAAGGTCGTGAGTTCGGTTCCTGGTACCGGAGGAAAAAAAAAAAAAAAAAAAAGAAATAAGACTGTGAGTATACTCTCATAAGTATACTGGACTTACTGTGTATTGGGATAACAATACATTGACAAGCCAACTAACGAAGTTCTTTTGAAGAAAAATGCATGGTTTGCTTTACTACTATAGGAAATGATGGCTTAGAATTGTTTGTATAAAAGAACCATGTTTGTAAATCTGGGAATATTATTTTTTGTCTTATATATATAATTATATATATATAATTATGTATATAATATATAGCTATGAAACTCTATTACTAATTATATAGCTACATGTATGTATAGTTATCAGTGCTCTGTATTCTACCAGTTCACACTAAGTTAGCTCATATAAACATATCTCATGACTGTACTATTTATTTTGCTGAACAAGAATAGACGTCTGTATATCTATGTGTGTGTGTGCTGATGTGTGTATTTCTTTATGTACTGGTTAACAAATCTAGTAAAAGTGAAAGATTTATATGATCTGAAGAGAAACCGTAGTATTGGTTAACAAATTTAGATAGCTGTAATTATTTGATACAACTAATTGTTGAAAGAAAAGCAATTTCATGAACTTTTTAAAAAGAAACATTTAAGATGCCATAAGTTGGTTCTTGTAATGTGAAAACTTATTCGTATAATACTTGACCCAGTCTTACTGTTTTCTTCTCTTGCAGAGCTGGAACTGGTATCAACAGCATCTCTTGCTGGAGCTCTGGAGCATTCAGCTAAGGAGGCAGCCAAGTTAAGACTGCAGGTGCCTAAGTGAGTTCTTTAAAGTGACAAAATCACATACTTTTGGTTGGCAAATCAAGGAAACATTAAAATGGATGTGGAGAGACGCAGTATAAGTTGAAGGGCATGGATTCTTGAGAGCATCAGGGAAAAAATAGTCAAAATGAGTGAGTGTTATGGCAGAACAACCTGAAACGATGCAAGTAATAAGATGATTTTAACTTTGCATGTGCTGTTCCTTCACTCTTCAAAAGGTGGGGTTGTGGATATGTTTCAAAAGTAAATTATTTAACCCTGACTGCCTCTATTACAGTGGATAAGGAAAAGATGCCTCCATTAGGGTTCTTTAGCACTGCATTATAACCAAAGAATCCATTATAACTAAAGAACCCTCCACTAGGGTTCTTTAGCTCTGCATTATAACCAAAAATTGCCTAGCCTTAAAAAGAGATTTAAAATATTTAGCATTTATTGGGTAAGATCTCCTATTTGCTCCCAAATAATCATGTCAGATGGTCTAGAATAGGGTTCTTATAATATGTTTTCTGAAAATCCCTAAACTCCCATAATACTGAAATTACAGATTTCTGTTCTACATTACTTCAGAAAGAACATGTCCCCAAGTATCAGAGCTTTAAAGCATATCTTCCAGATGACTTTTCAAGGTCCTAGTAACAGAATGGGATATTCAGAACTGAGGAGCAGAAATTACTAAAGAATTTTTATAAAAATTTATTTAACTGGCCATGAATAAAACTTTTTGTTCTAAGAAATTAAGTATATTGCTGAAAATACTTTCATCTAATCCTAAAAATGTTAACCTCACTCCCCTGCAAAAGGTCTTTAGTAATGAGTCCTAAGAAAATGAGTTCTGCCAATCTGGAGAGGATTCTTTTTCAGCATCTACTCATCTTTGTTATTACAAGAGTTTTTCTTCAGTTTGACTCTTTAAGTTATAACTTAAGATCAGTGTTTTTAAAGAAAACCTAATGCATCCACTCAATGTCTTTGTGAATTTTCAAAAATGGTAGCTAATATTAAACTATATCTAAGATTTGCAAAACATTTACACAGCCATTATCTCCTTAATTTGTAACAACACTGTGACTGAAGTACTGTTATTATCCCAGTTTTACAAAACACGGAACTGGTGAAGATGCACTTTATCCAATCACTCATCTATGAAGTAGTGGAGCTGCTTACTAAAATTTCTGTTATGTCTGATGAGTGGCGCACTGGCAAAGTGCTTCAGCAGTGATGTCGTTTCAAGTCATCAGTTCCCAGTACTTCATTCTGATGGCGAGCTTCTTCCTGATAACCATGGCAACTACAACTACTTGCCAGGCACCGTTCTAAGTATTTAACACCTATTTAATAACACACTCCTCACCAAAACCTCGATGTGAGTACTATTATTTGTTCAGTTTAAGGATGAAGGCAGTGAGTCCCAGGAGTTTGACCAAGTATCTAGGCACCCCTGGTCAATCAAGTTGACACATAAAATTCACCACTACAGGGTTATGCATTGCATAGAAAAGAGGTATCTTTAATCAGGAACCACATTCTGCACAGAGAAATACTTCATGCTTCAAAAATGCACAACACTGAGATTCTGAGGATGTTCAAATTATGTGCAACATCTTTTAATTGCATTCTGGGGATACAGACTTGAAAAAAGTCACGTGTGAAGTAAAGTAATATGGAGATTTACCTGGACCCTTTTAGTTGTTCTTGTCTCTTGTGTTCATTTTTCACTCCCTGTATCCTCTTCCTCCCTCTTCCTTCCTCAGTCTCTTCTGTTCTCCTTCTCTCTTTCTAACCCAAGGGTCTGCTGTTTCAATGAAAGGCACCAGTGATATATTCACATTATCTATGCGTGCCCTTTCTTACTGTGCAACAGGATGTTGAATAGACCTTTTCTGCAGGAATGGAAAACTTGTGTTTTGTGTAATGGTTAAGACTATAAATGTGAAAATAATGGATGAGAAATACTTCCACTTTCTCAATAGTGTTTTCTAGACACATTCCTATGATATTATATAGAAATGATTTCTAGGTTAGAGAACTGTGGTAGCAAGGTGTTATATTCATTAAATGTAGGGAAAGAAACAGGCTCTGCACAGTGAGTTTGGACCAAGAAGAAGTAGGAAAAGAAGTATGCTCTACGGTGTGAGGGTGAACCATCGTGAAAGAACACAGTAAGAGAGGGCTCAATGGTGATCACCCACTCTTTAGGCTGATGTCAGGTCTAGGCTATCACAGCCAAAACTGCTCAAGCTCTCCTGAGAAGTCCACATGCAGCGCTTTGGGAACTGTTCTGTATATGTGTCCTGGAATTGTGCAATTAACAGATCACATCCACTTTCCTAGCTAGCCTTCCATGCCCTAATCTCCTGCTCCAATAAGACTTAACAAAGTGTGACTAATGGGCCCTGAAAGCCTCATCATTACTACCAGCCTACATAGAGAGTAGACTAGAAAATTCTGAATTTGTTGAAATATGTGCAATCATTTTAAGTGGATATTAATAGGAGGGAGAAGTATGCTCACTGTAGGCGTGCCTAAGAGGAGTGTAGCTTTTCATTTTCCCTTTCTTTGTCCCCAGCCTTGGGAGGGCCCTCTAAGAGAATCATTTACAGCAGTTGGTGCTGTTTGCAGCGAGGGAAGCTTATATGATTCTCCAGCTGGGTGCTCGCTGAGCCACAGAAAATAAGTAGATAAAAAGTACATAAAAACAAAGCATTAATTTTCCTCATGCTGACAGAAGAGTGAAATACGATAAGACAGTACTCAAGAAGCTTGATCTGTGTCTCTTATTTAGAAAAAAAAGCAAACATCTATTTGTTTTTACTTCCTCTGTGGAGAGTAGCAAAGGCTGTTTGACACTGTCTGTAGCCGTAGAACAGGATGAGAGAGCATCCCCGGGCAGCCTGCATATTGCCACCCACCGTGGCAAGAATAAGGAACTTGCATTCCTAGACGGCAGATGTCATAGAAGGTGGCCAGGTTGGAGCCCTCATGTTCCTAAGGTGACAATCTTCTGGGGAAACAGGATCTGGGATATAATTTCAGTGAGAATGTAGAAGGCTTATGAAGTTTTGGTAAAAATATATTTTCCCATATTTCGAAAAACCACGTAGTCCTGAGGTCCCTAGAGACAATTTTCTGAAGAGCTTATAGATGCAGCCCCCAAAGGAGCTAGCACTTAGTTACCAGCTACACAAGGCATGTACAGTTAAGTTAAAACAAAAATTCCCACCGCTAAGTAAAGAATCTTTCTGTTCTTTCCTTTTAACTACCTCTTCTACCTAGATTCTAAGGCAAAAAATGGAGGAAAAGCCAATCACACAGGCCATTTCTCCTTCTCAACCTCAGCCCTCTAAGCCGCAGGTCAGGCTTGAACTAGACGAAAGGCATGAGTAAAAGCAATAGAGCAGGCTTTGTATTAGATACAAGCTCAAACTTGTTTGGTTTTGAAGGGCTAGGGATGGAACAAAGGGCCTCAGACATGCGAGGCAAGTGCTGTGCTACTGAGCTGCACTCCCTGGCCCCGAGACTGCAGATTTGGTTTGGACTAGGATGGACTGTCAAATCCTTGAAAATGAGTCATATGACTTTTTGTGGTTATTGTCAGCTAAGTGATGAGAACTCTGTAGAATCTTCATTTCTTAGTGGTAAGAAAAGGAGATCCATCAGAAAGGGTAAGGAACAGTGCATGGCGGAAAATAAAGTCATTTGTGTGAACAAATTTGGATAGTTGTATTAGTCTGTCTTGTGCTGCTATAGCAAAATGCTGGAGGTTCAATATTTTGTAAGGAAAAGTTCTGTAAGTTACACTTTTGGCAAGTGAAAGTCCAAGATTAAGTGACCCTATCTTGTTGCTCTTTGGTGAGGCCTTACTAGTGGTGTCATGACATGACAGATTTCCTCATACATCAGGGTCAGTGCAACAGAGTGATGTGAGGTCAGGCTCGCTCTGTTATAAGTCTGCTCTCATGGCAACTAACTTAGTGCTGTGAGTACTACATTAATCACTTCTGAAGCTGGTGCCCTGATGACTAATAACTTTCTACTAGACTCCCTTCTTAAATGTCTAACATTTCTCAATATTGTTGCATTGGGGGCCGAGCTTTCATGCAAACCTTTGTGGGACACAATTAAACTGCGGGTATACGGAAGGAGAGGAAATGAAAGGTATGGGGGAGAAACTGACTATAGCCTGTCAATATAACTTAATTGCGGGTCCCCATTCAGAGTCCAGACACTTTGTAGTTACTCTGGAAAGTAGGTGTCATCATTTAAATGCACCCTTAGGGAGGTTATTTTCCCAACTGTAAGAGAAACTACTATTCTAATTTGAGATTAGTTTGGGAAATATTATTGGATCATGGCCTTAGAATAATGGTTATGATACATGGTCTGAACACCATGAGTTGGTGAAATCTCTGAGAGGTCCAGTCTTTGTGATTTTTAGTGTGGTCTAAGCAAATAGCCCCTCAGAGGCTAAGGCAGAATTCTTATATGCCCTTGGGGTCTTTCAAATGAGTAGAGATAGAACTGGAAGACAAAGTCGGGTCCAGCCCCAGACTAGCCTAGTTGAGAGGTCTGTGCTTAGCAGCAGATGTGAATTCATGCTCATACTCCAAATATAATGATGAAACCAAGTGACTTTTCTGAAACTGATGTGGAAGCAAATAAGGGCGTAAGGGAAGTCCTGTGGTCGAGTGTATACCTTACACAAGACAGCAGTGATTGCCAGGCTAGAGCAATAGAAACAGCAAGACTGGTGAATATGGGGCTCTTAGTGACTCACCAGGTATGGTCATGATTGATTTTTATGTAATGTAAGCTGCACCCGTAGATAGCAGCTAGCAGGGTTAGAGAGATATGGAACTAAATAGTTATGGAGGTTTTGTCAGCTCTGTGCATTATATTGCAGGTGTATTGATTTTAATTCCCACGAAACATTGTCAGCACCTAAGTAATACCTAGCCAGACATCTGACAGAATCTGCACACTGGGAAGAGGGAAGGGGAGAAGAGGAATTTTAAGTGGACTAGAGGCACAGTTTGGAAATTGAAGTACGTGAAAAGAAGACATGCATTTCTGGTCAGTAACTAAACCATCCCTTGGGTTCAGATCTAATTCAGAAAAAGGAAACTGTTTGGTGAAACCTCAAAACTCAGGGTTTTAGTCACCACGAGAATACGACCTATATAACAATCAACTGAAATTTTTCAGATCTTCAGATGTTATCTTAGTACTTCTCTTGTTGTGGGGACAAAATGCCTGTTACCCTCAAGCTAAAAAGAGGAAGGATTTATTTCAGCTCAGAGTCTGAAGACACTTCAGTCCATAGTCAGATGGCTCTACAGCAGGGTGGCATGGCAGAGGGGCATGGCAGAGGACAAACACTCCACGGCATGACAGGCAGGAAGCAGCAAATACTAGCCCTCCCTTTCTTGTTCAGCCCATCCAGGATACAAGCCTTTTGGGTAATGCCACCCACACGCAGGGTGGGCCTTCCTGCTATCCACATGCAGAGCTATGCGAAACCAATCAGTGGACTCACTTAGTTATCACACTCTTAATCCATACTCACATAGCCTTAGCCCGCATCTATACACCCCAGCTCCAGCCAACTCTAAAAGTCCCCACCTATGAGCACAGGAGGCTTTGGGGGGACATCTAGATTCAATCCGTAGCAGATGTGCTCAACACTAAGTAGTAAAAGAGATACGAAAATTATCTTTGCAACTAAACAGTCTTTAATGGATAGGATGGAAAATCAGTTTTTCACTGGCTACTAAAAGTGAATGCTTCTTCCCACCTTCAAGCAACAGGAGGTGGATTAGTGCGAGACCCCCAGCTCCATGTCTGTCCCTCATTTTCTCTCTCTCTCCATGCCAGAGGAGAAGTGTCTTCAGCCAGTCCATGAGTTCTTAAGAGGCTGGACTTGGAAAGCCAAGTCTCTTTCCCTATCTTTGTCATGGAAGAGAGATACTGCAGAGTTCTGTGTGACTAAGTGGTTTTCCTTTTATTTTGTATTTTGTATTTTTTTTTTTTTTTTTTTTTTTTTTTTTTTTTT